>NC_084616.1:2173656-2451156 GCF_033978795.1 Nerophis ophidion
CACACACACACACACACACACACACACACACACACACACACACACACACACACAAATAACTATGCGTTACATCCAGTCTAACTACCATAACAAATGTCCATCCATCCATGCATTTTCTACCGCTTGTCCCGTTCGGGGCTGCTGGAGCCACTCAGCTGCATTCGGGCGGAAGTGGCCACCTCATGGCAGGGCCAACACAGATAGACTGACAGCATTCACACACACATTCACACACTAGGTACTAATAATGTCCTACATTACAATCATGCTTTGATTGTCAAATATGTTTTGTATGTAATCTGTGATATTTCTACCTCAATAAATGTTTTCTGGCAGATTGAAATAAAGTGTATAGTCTTTTATAATTAGTCGAATGTTTATCAGGCTGAATAGTCCTTTTTATTGATAAATAGAAAAGGTTAATACATTGTCATGCAGCTATATGTATATCATTAACTTGTGCGAAGTGTAATGTACAGAATATCAGAAGCATTTATTCAAGTAGGAATATCAATCATCCATCAATCAAACAATGTTTACTTATATGGCCCTAAATCACGAGTGTCTCAAAGGGCTGCACAATATAAATCATAATATCACAGATTA
Source organism: Nerophis ophidion (assembly GCF_033978795.1). NCBI lineage: Eukaryota > Metazoa > Chordata > Actinopteri > Syngnathiformes > Syngnathidae > Nerophis > Nerophis ophidion. The sequence goes on from NC_084616.1 coordinate 2,174,263, forward strand.
CATAAAACATTTTTGACAATGAAACCATTATCGCAACAATCCAAATTTGGAGTTATTTATGTGAGAAACAGCTGTCAAAACTAGCCCCGCCTCTGAATGCAAGTCCTCCTACTGCAGGAATAAAATTCTATATTTCCGCAAATAGAATATCTGGCAAGACAACAATGCACTGCAGGTCATTTTTTCAATGTCATTTTTATGTCCATTTTGTGTTGAGCTGTTTAATGTTTAAAACATTTCATTAAACCAAATTAATTGCCAAGTTATGGTAATAAAAACTTGAAAATTATCTGTCTAGGATACATTTATTAATGACAAAAATTATATGTATCTGCGATTAATTCTGCGCAACTATGAACTAACTGCAATTATATAATTTAATCATAAGATAGCCTTAATATTGAGGATTTATTTGATCACTTTTGTGTATTTTTTTTTAAACTGTCATTGCTCAAAAATAATACACCTAAATTAATGTTATGAATTACTTACTATGTAAGGCTCTAAATAATTCACATATTCCACTTTGAAATGTTCTGTTTTTCCTATTAAAGAGGCTTTTTACAAAAACAGCTTATAAAAAAAAAATCATACTTTATCAAAGGAAAGTCTTGAAGTTGATTTACAGATATGTAAGTGTTGAAAGTAAAACAAATATTAAATTACTCATTTTTTAACACTTTAATGACCGAGACCCTTTTGGGTCCCCGAGAGCTTTAACAATCACCAAAAACGATGGGAGCCCTAAAATATGTAATACATATTGTGTTGGTATTGACAATGAAAAATACTGGAAAAGGTTTGGACATTCCTGATTTTGACACACTGGCTTTGTTTACACTGCACACCAAATCTCTTTTTTTTTAATCTGAGTTTCTTTGCCGGTCTAAATGCGACAAAATCTGATCTTTTGGCATCAGATTCAGCCCACATCAGGACTGAAATCTGTTCAGTCCAAGCCCAAAGTAACTTAAATGTGATCCGTATATGACTTTCTCGTCATCTTTGGGCGAGCTCCATCATTCATGTGCGCGGGGAAAGATGCAGCCCGCCACAGGAAGTGGATACTTCATCACAACATCTGGTTTCAGTGAGCACGTCTTCTTTCGACAGCCAAATCTTCAGGGCATCACGAGTCAATCAATAGTGGGCAAATAATAGACTATATGTAATCAGGGTTTCCCCTCAATGTAACAATGTGGAAAAATCAGATTTTGGCCATTTTGGCCTGCAGTGTAAACAAAGTCTGAGACACACACTTTAGCCCGTCAGGAGTTAGACTTGACTGAATAGTTTCTTACCCAGCTGACCGTACTCAGGACATCCAAAGGAGTAAAGGTTGCCTTTGCAGTCCACCACCATGCTGAACTCTGCACCACACGACGCTTTCACCAAAGGTTGGCCATTGTAGCAAATCTGGACAGTCAAGACAGCAACTTTAGCATTTGGTCTGCGCTGTGTGTGTGTGTGTGTGTGTGTGTGTGTGTGTGTGTGTGTGTGTGTGCGCTTACAGGAGCTGGGCTGAGGACAGCATCAGTCTGGCTGCCTTGCCCAAGCTGACCCAGCTTGTTTTCCCCAAAGGAGTAAGCAGCACCATCATCTAAAGACAAATGGTTCTTCAAATGACGATCTGGAACTGAAGCTCCATACAACAAAAGGTATGCACAGTTGGTGACAAATGTACCCGTGAGTGCGATGGTGTGATTACGTCCGCAGGCTGCGGAGACGATCACGAGGTCCGCCAGGCCCTCGATGGGCTTGGGAGCATCGAGACGTTTGGTGTCTCCATGGCCCAGCTGGCCTTTGTCGTTACGACCTGCACAGTGAGACCAAACATAGAGGATTCCTTAGCCTGGCAAAAATATACTGACTGATATTTGAACAGGAAATCTTTTTTTAAAAGAAGGAAGGATATTCCAACACCTTTCAAACAATCCAATCATTTACACTTCAAAGGCAATAATACAACCTTTATTGTGGGCATTTGAATTAAGTTAATTCGTTTTTTTTTCTTTTTTTTTTAAACCGTTAAAACATATTTTATTTTGATAAAATTGAGGGGAAAAAATAACTATTTACTCTTGTTACAATGACATAGCAATACTATCTCTGGTATCAACAATCACCAATTAATGGATGGATCCCCTCCTACCTGCATGCGGTGTAGTGACATAGTGGTTATCTTCTAACTCTCAATCATCTACTTACTCATTTCTTCTTAACTATTTACTTTCTTCCGTACTATGCTTCAATCTACACCTATTTACAATTCTTCTCTTGTTTTAGGATAGCTTAGCAGTTAGCTTAGCTATTAGCATTCCTTATTCAAGCTTACTCTTGGTGTGTAACATGTTCAGCCTCATCTTCAAGTGATAATGCTACGTTAAAAAAAAGAAATGCAGTTTGGTTGTTGTAGTGGAGGTGATTATTATTTAATTAGTATGCACTGTAGGAGACACTATTTGCTAGTCACATGTCGGCCGGGGAACCAAACAAACAACGTCAGAAGGGACTGGAGTTTTTGATCGGCAATAATGGACATAAATAAATTGGCAATAGCAGATCATTCTTTTTCATAAAAATCAGTTTTTACCAATTGGCGGCCCATCCCTAATTGTAATGTAATTATACATACATACATACATACATACATACATACATATATATATATATATATATATATATATATATATACATACATATATACATACATACATACACATATATATATATATATATATATATATATATATATATATATATACATACATATATATATATATATATACATACATACATACATATATATATATATACATACATATATATATATATATATATATATATATATATATATATATATATATATATATATATATATATATATATATATATATATATATATATATATATATATATATATATTATATATTTATTAGGGATGCACCGATTAATCGGTAACCGAATATATTCGGCCGAATATGGCAAAAAAAGCCACATTCGGCCTTCGGTGGAATGAGTTCAAAACAAGGCCGAATAGTGGCGTGTGACAATTTTTTGACGCGGTGACGCAATCAACCAACGTGCGGTGACGTTGGGATATGTTGTGTACCTGTATAAGTGTATGAGGTTACATGCACACACTTATTGAGATTTAGTGGGGCCTCTGTTTACATTATTAGCATGTTGTGTAGGCTACCTGTATAAGTGTATGAGGTTACAAGCACACACTTATTGAGATTTACTTGAGCCTTCTGTTTACATTATTAACATATCTACTGTGGCTAAGCAGACTTTTGCCAAAAGGACAATAATTCATTTGTTGTTGGTTTATCCACTTTAATGCACTTTATTTTTTTTGGAATGCATGTTTTGTTTGAAGGCCTAATATAAATGAAAAACTTTGTGCTTTTTTTGAAAAGCAAATGCTACTGGAATCTTGAAAAAATGTCAATATTCAATAAAAAAATACTTTATTTGAAAAACATGTCTAAATATTTATTCTAGGCTATTTATGCAATATAAAAAAAATTGTGAAAAACTGCATTCATTATTCGGTATTCGGCCAAGCGTTTAAATTTTATTCAGCTTCGGCTACAAATTTTCATTTCGGTGCATCCCTAATATATATATATATATATATATATATATATATATATATATATATAAAAAATGACTCATATCCTTATAAATGTCAGCTTATACATTCCAGAAGGTAATGCACGCCATACCCATGATAGTGAGATCAACATCTCAATAAAAACTCCTCAGGTTGTATACAACTAGGATGACAGGGGATGCAAAACAATAACAGTGCAATACGTTTTCATAACATGGTCACTACTGCCTACTTTGTCTTGTTATATTCTTATTTTACTGTTATATTGTTATTCCCATTTTATTCTTATTGTGAAATTATTCTCTGCATTTGACCCATCACCCCTTGATCACCCCCTGGGAGGTGAGAGGAGCAGTGAGCAGCAGCAGTGCCGCACCCGGGAATCATTTATGGTGATTTAACCCCCAATTCCAACACTTAATGCACCGAGTGTTGTTAAAAGGAATGGCCATGTAGCACACTGGTAAAAATACCCCTCTGGCTACTTTTTAAAAATTCTGAGTTCATGACTGTTTGTAAAAAAAAAAAAAAAAAAATGGAAGCGTCTCAGCATGAAGACGAAATATCTTGTCTTTGCAGTCTATTCAGTTGAATATAAGTTGAAAATGATTTGTTGTATTCTATTTTTATTTAGCATTTACACAAGGGGACAACTTCACTGCTTTTGGCTTTAGTATGTATATTTTGGTTGGATACTAGTTTTGGGGGACAATAACAGTTGACATGTGTTTGATGGTATTTTTGGACTGTATATGTCAAAAATTCAATAAACCAATGTTTTAAAAAACTGTACATAAAATTAGAATGAAAAATAGCACTTATTATACAGTGGTTTACAGCCCCAGTGTTAACGTTTAGACAAAAGTGTATATTATATATATAGTATTTATATAGGTGTGTGTGTGTGTTTTTTGGGTATATGCATGTGTGTATATATTATATATATATATATATATATATATACATATATATATGTATATCCATATATATATGGATTGTATATATGTACACATATATACAATCCATATATATATATATATATATGGATTGTATATATGTGTACATATATGTGTGTGTTGTGTATAAATGTGTGTGTGCATATGTATATATGTAAGTGTGTGTGAATTTAAATGTATTATATATAGATGATATATAGCATCTATGCAGCAACCACTGAATTGAATTATATTATATGTATTATTGTATTATATATTGTGTATATATATATTGTATATGTATAGAGGTGGGACCAAATAAGTTAACTTCTTCCCACTCCCTTTTGAGCCAATCTTGACATCTACAAAAGATTAGTCACATGTAATGTTTTCAATGTAGGTGTAAAAATAATGTGTATATATATATATATATATATATATATATTTCTTTTGTATTTAATGTCATTGTTTTGTTTTGTTTGCATGGCTCAAAATAAACCATTCATTCATTCAGTGTGTACAAAGATCCAGTACAGAGAATATCCCTTCCTGGTGACTCACCCCAGCTCCACAGCTTGCCCTCGGTGGTTATGAGAAGACTGTGAGCCGCACATGGACCAGATATCACACTGCTGACCAGAACGTCGTTGAGACAGCCGTAGCGGTGCGGACCCCACAAATTCTGGCCCAGGTTGCGGAAAGCCGCTGCAAGAAAAGATCTCACAATTAAATCTAGTTGGGCGGCATTTGAAATAACTTTAACGCCACATTGACATTTGGGGTAAACGGTAACTTCCCTGCAAACATTTCATCTTCCCCTCCTTATTATGTTTGCTAAACATTTTTGAAAGATGGACCATTTCTTTATTTTAGTTGTAGCATTGCACTTTTCTTTATCACAGCTACAACACTCACATCTTGGGGCAGGTTTAGGTACAAACTAGGGCTGAGCGATAAAACAATATCTGACTATATGGCCGTAGAAACGTAAACAATATCAACATAAAATGTTTATTTGTCTTTCTTCTTGGTGCAGGTGAAGTATGGAAGCAAGGTTGGCTGCATGAACAAAGGCACTCGCTCTGTGGTAACTGAGCAACACAGGAAGTGATGGCTAACAGCCAATCAGGTAAGAGTACCAACTACCATATTTGGTTGCGCCATCTTGTTGTCTTATGGTTGATTCTTTGCATGGAGTGAGAAGAGAAGGTAAAAATAAAGAAATTGTGGCTAAAGCAGGAAAAGTCACCTGGACAGTATGGCACTTTTTGGGATTTTTTTTAAAAAAGTACCGTAGTCAGACCAATGTGGTCTGTAATTGATGCAAGGCAAGGCGACTAATATCACAACACCTTAGTTGCACTCAGCCTTTAGAGCACAGCTGTTACTTACTGGCACTAAACCTGCAGAAAATACTCCTCAAGTTTCTCTATGTTTACATTTTCACACTTTGCACTATGTTCTTACACATTTCTTACATATTCACGATTTTTAACAGGTTATTGTAAGTGTTCAATGTGATTTTACTATTTTGTTTACACTGTTTTCCATGTTTGTGTTGACATTTCCTTTCCGCCTTGATAGCTGAGAGGAAGATAATCAGAGAAAGGTGAAAGTATGTATTCAGTTGATATATTTTTCTCCTGGTTCTTATTTTCGATAGGTAAAAAAGTATAATAATATTCATCCATCATCTTCCGCTTATCCGAGGTCGGGTCGCGGGGGCAGCAGCCTAAGCAGGGAAGCCCAGACTTCCCTCTCCCCAGCCACTTCGTCTAGCTCTTCCCGGGGGATCCCGAGGCGTTCCCAGGCCAGCCGGGAGACATAGTCTTCCCAACGTGTCCTGGGTCTTCCCCGTGGCCTCCTACTGGCTGGACGTGCCCTAAACACCTCCCTAGGGAGGCGTTCGGGTGGCATCCTGACCAGATGCCCGAACCACCTCATCTGGCTCCTCTCTATGTGGAGGAGCAGCGGCTTTACTTTGAGTTCCTCCCGGATGACAGAGCTTCTCACCCTATCTCTAAGGGAGAGACCCGCCACACGGCGGAGGAAACTCATTTGGGCCGCTTGTACCCGTGATCTTATCCTTTCGGTCATGACCCAAAGCTCATGACCATAGGTGAGGATGGGAACGTAGATCGATCGGTAAATTGAGAGCTTTGCCTTCCGGCTCAACTCCTTCTTCCCCACAACGGATCGATACAACGTTCGCATTACTGAAGACGCCGCACCGATCCGCCTGTCGATCTCACGATCCACTCTTCCCCCACTCATGAACAAGACTCCTAGGTACTTGAACTCCTCCACTTGGGGCAGGGTCTCCTCCCCAACCCGGAGATGGCACTCCACCCTTTTCCGGGCGAGAACCATGGACTCGGACTTGGAGGTGCGGATTCTCATTCCGGTCGCTTCACACTCGGCTGCAAACCGATCCAGTGATCGGTTCGCATTATAATATTATAATAATATTATTAATAATAATAGATTTTATTTGTAAAAGCACTTTACATTGAGCAAACAACCTCAAAGTTCTACATTGCATTTAAAAAAAAACAAAAAAAAAACAATAGAACCACAAATAGCTGCCACCAACAAGTAAAATAAATAGTAAAATAAAAAATTAAAACTTTAACAAACTAATAGCTATAACTAGCACACGTCTAAAAAAAAATGTTTGTGCTTTTTTTAAAAGGGTTTTTAAGCATTTTTTAAAAGCCTCCACAGTCTGTGGTTCCCTCATGTGGTCAGGGAGAGTGTTCCACGGTGGAACAGAAAGCCCGCTCTCTCATAGTTTGGAGCTTTGTCCTCGGAGGTTAGCCTGTCCGGAGTGGATGTGTCGTGTGGAGGATTTTGGGGTGAGCAGTTCATTGAGGTAGAGGGGGGCATTTAATAACAACACAACTATCCATATCGCCCATCCGTAATACAAACAACATAATCACATGTAAAAAAAAAAAAAAAAAAAGCTATGGTTCCTCTGTGGTTGGTGAGGGTAAGCAAAAAAAAAAAAGAAAGAAGGTGTGCATGTTTATTGTATGTGCAGGTGAGAAATGGTAATTAGGGCTGCAGTATATAAAGCCTTCAGCCAGTCTTTGTCTAAGCAGCTGCTCTACATGACAAGCAACACCCCCAATCACAACAAAGAACATTTATGTGGCAAAGAAGAGGATCCAGCAGGGGGAGGGGTGTGCAGCATATGAATAGACATTAGTGTGGCCAGCATTGCCTCTTCTTACTGATTCAACACCAACTGTATGCATCCTAAACATCCTCCTCCTGGTGTCATGTCATGCTCTCTTCTCAAGTCTTAGTTACTACTGATGACGCGGTCCTTTGGAGAAATACACCGGCAGCTGTTTAACATGCAGAGAAACTAGTTGTTGTTAGACTTGGTCATAAAGCGGTCATAAACTTCCCCTGCAGCTCATTGGAAACAAACATGGCGTCCATTGACTGGGACTTCTTCAAACATTCCGTGAAGAGGGAAAGAAATATTGTACTTCAACACGTAAAACCAGACATGGCAGCATGTTTAAAAAGTGAAACAAAGTCTGCCAGAGATGACTTAGCCGATAAAACGATAAATACCGTATTTCCTTGAATTGCCGCCGGCACGTAATATGCGCCTGCCTTAAATTACTGCCTGGTCAAACTCGCTTCCCAAAATTATTAGCGCATGCTTACTATTACCGCCGGGTCAAATTCGAAATGCATGCGTTCGGCCGGCACACAGACAGCATGGTGTAAAGGCGACGCGATGACATGTTGTAAAGGAGTGGTCCTCAACCACCGGGCCGCAGAATTATTTTTATTTTTATTTTTTTTTAATTTGAAAAAATAATTTCACTGCATGCTGGGGTGAGAAGAGGTTTTAAAATGATTAGCGCCTGCTTACTTTTACCGCATGCCTTGAATAAGCGTAGGCGTGAGAAGAAGTTTTAAATTAATCAGCGCCCTGGCGGCTATTCAAGGAAATACGGTATATATTGAGATAAGACACGCGACCAATATTAATATAAAATGCGTATGATAAAACATTCAATATTTTTTTTTACTTCTGTGTCGAGAGAAAGGTGAAGTATGGAAGCAAGCTGTCTGGTAACTGAGCAACGCAGGAAGTGATCAGTGGGCGTGACACACTAACAGCCAATCAGGTAACAGTATCAACTATCAGGTTTGGTTCATTCTTTGCATGGAGTGAGAAGAGAAAGTCAAAATTAAGAAATTCTGGCTAAAAGAGGAAAAGTCACCCGGACAGTATGGAATATGTTCAAAGAGACCGTAGTCAGACCAAAGTGGTGTACATGATGCAACCAACACACCACCTTAGCCATGCTCACCCTTTACAGCACTGATTCTCAACCTTTTTTCACTCATCTACCCCCTGTCAACATGTTTGTCATTCAAGTACCCCCTCATCACAGCAAAGCATTTTTGGTTGAAAAAAGGAGAGAAAGAAGTAAAATACAGCACTATGTCATCAGTTTCTGATTTATTAAATTGTATAACAGTGCAAAATATTGCTCATTTGTAGTGGTCTTTCTTCAACTATAAAAATAACTAAAAAACTTGTTGAAAAATAAACAAGTGATTCAATTATAAATAAAGATTTCTAATCATCAACTTAAAGTGTCCTCTTTGGGGATTGTAATAGAGATCCATCAACTTCATTCTAAACATTTATTCACAAAAAAAGAAATCTTTAACATCAATATTTATGGAACATGTCCACAAAGAATCTAGCTGTCAACACTGAATATTGCATTGTTGCATTTTTTTTCATAGTTTATTTTGTTGATTATTCAATAAATATATTTATAAGGATTTTTAAATTATTGCTATTTTTAGAATATTTTTGAAAAATCTCCCGTCCCCCCATTTGAGAACCACTGCTTTAGAGCACAGCTGACACTTCCTGCCACTAAACTTGTAGAAAATAGTTCTTCTCAGATTTCTATGTTTACATTTTATGAAGCATTTCTAACCTATTCCTTATTTTAGCATCTTCATTTTAAGAGCTTATTGTTAAGTGTTCCATGTGATTTTAACATGTTTACATTGTTTAGGTGTTCTCCATGCTGGTGTTGACATTTTCCCCGTTCTGCTATGAAGTGAGGAAGGTTACATTAGAAATAAATTAGTTTACATTTAATATGTTTCTAGAGGTCCTTCTTTTCAATCCGAGCCTAAGCAGACCTCCCTCTCCCCAGCCAGTTGGGAGACGTGGTCTCCCCAGCGTGTCCTGGGTCTAAGTACCTCAGCTGGCTTCCTCTCCATATTATCCTGTCATTATTTTCCACAGGTCATCAAAATATCAGCAACAATTGATATATATATTGTGTCCTATTTAATCATTGTTCAGCTCTGGGGTATTTTACCTTGTTGTTTTGGCACTTCTTTCCTTCCATTCAAATCCCAGTTTGTTGCTCCAAATATGACCAGTTGACCTTTGACCTTGGGGCATTCCAGTTTCTGTGGAGAGAAGAAGCGATGAGGAGAGCTGGCTGGAAAAGAGGAATGCAAGCAGACTGACAATCTTCTCCTTGACGTCGTCGGCCACAGTGATGGGCTGCAGAGAGGACTTGGTGGAGGTCTTGCCCGGCTTCTTGTTGTTCTCCTGCTCGTCGTAGTCAAACTCGTCGTCGCTGCTAAACTCTCTCTCCTTTTTTTTGCCGCTCGCCCTCTTTCTCTTCATCCCTCCATTTCCGGAAACGTCCGTCACCTTCTTGCGTGGCATTTTCCCTGGCTGTCTGTGGGGAAACACGGCCTATTGGGTAGTGTACACCACTCTTTTTTGACATGTTTTGAGGCAAGACACGTTTCTTTTCATTAAAAAGTACAAAGGCACACCACCAGCAGAAAAGGTTAAAAAATGAAACTCCACCAGGTCGTCATGGCTTATTTTGAGTTTGTTGGTGTTTTCCTGTGGGTAGTGTTTTAGTTCTTGTCTTGCGCTCTTACTTTGGTGGCCCTTCCTTATTATTGGTATTTTCCTGTAGCACTTTCATGTCTTCCTTTGAGCGATATTCCGCGCACCTGCTTTGTGTTAGCAAGCAATTGACTGATTGATTGAAACTTTTATTAGTAGATTGCACAGTACAGTACATATTCCGTGCAATTGACCACTTAATAGTAACACCCCAATACGTTTTTCAACTTGTTAATCAATTCATGGTAAAGACTATTGCAGTTGTTGCTATAATTCTTTGTGTGGACATTGTTGATTGTCATGTGTACTTTGTGGACGCAGTAAGTTTTTGCTGTCGTCCAGCATTCTGTTTCTGTTTACTTTGTAGCCAGTTTAGTTTTACTTTTGTTTTGCATAGCCTTTTCCTTTCCCTATTGTTCATTTTTGGTTCAAGCATTACATAGCCTTTTACCTGCACCCTGCCTCCCGCTGTTGTCTGCATATTGGGATCACAACAAACTAGGGATGCACCGAAATGAAAATTTGTGGCCGAAGGCCGAATACCGAATAATGAATGCAGTTTTTCACAATTTTTTTAATATTGCATAAATAGCCTAGAATAAATATTTAGACATGTTTTTCAAATAAAGTATTTTTTATTGAATATTGAAATGTTTTTAATATTCCATTAGCCTTTGCTTTTCAAAAAAAGCACAAAGTTTTTCATTTATATTAGTCCTTCAAACAAAACATGCATTCCCCAAAAAAATTAAAGTGCATTAACGTGGATAAACCCACAACAAATGAATTATTGTCCTTTTGGCAAAAGTCTGCTTAGCCACAGCTAATAATGTAAACAGAAGGCTTAAGTAAATCTCAATTAAGTGTGTGCTTGTAACCTCATACACTTATACAGGTAGCCTACACAACAGGCTAATAATGTAAACAGAGGCCCCACTAAATCTCAATAAGTGTGTGCTTGTAACCTCATACACTTATACAGGTAGCCTACACAACAGGCTAATAAGGTAAACAGAGGCCCCACTAAATCTCAATAAGTGTGTGCTTGTAACCTCATACACTTATACAGGTAGCCTACACAACAGGCTAATAAGGTAAACAGAGGCCCCACTAAATCTCAATAAGTGTGTGCTTGTAACCTCATACACTTATACAGGTAGCCTACACAACAGGCTAATAAGGTAAACAGAAGACTCAGGTAAATCTCAATAAGTGTGTGCTTGTAACCTCATACACTTATACAGGTAGCCTACACAACAGGCTAATAATGTAAACAGAGGCCCCACTAAATCTCAACAAGTGTGTGCTTGTAACCTCATACACTTATACAGGTACACAACATATCCCAACGTCACTGCACGTTGGTTGATTGCGTCACCGCGTCAAAAACTTCCGTCACATGCCACTATTCGGCCTTGTTTTTAACTCATTCCACCGAAGGCCGAATGTGGCTTTTTTTGCCATATTCGGCCGAATATATTCGGTTACCGATTAATCGGTGCATCCCTACAACAAACCATCCTCGTCTCACTCGACACATTCCAACTTTTACAAAGCAATAAAGTACCAGCTGCCACAGACACTAAGCAACGGCACATTATTTGCAGATTATAATTATTGATTTTCCAAAAATATTTTTGGGACCAATTAGGTGAAGTTGCATAATTTCTCACGGCACACCAAAGAATATCTGACGGCACACTAGTGTGGTTGAAAAACACTGGTGTACATAGTGATGGAGTGCAGCAAACACAGGGTCACATGACAAACACCAACGTGCATGAGGTCTGGACTTTATTTTATGAAGATACTTGCTGGTCCTTCTAGTTGAATAATACTGCAAACATTGCTCTCAGTCAGGCTTTGGCATGTACATCACACATGCGATAAATATATCACATAATGTAAGGCAGCCTCGGCGATAACGCTATATTTGCTATATAAATAAACTTTTCAAAACTGGTTACAATACAAATTACATCATTTCTGGTGATATTTTCTTAAAAACTATTAACTACTTTTTTATTTACTGTTAGTATCTGATTAATTCTTGCTGTAACATGTTTCTATAATTATATTATTCTTATGTTGTTGGATATTTGACATTTGTTTTAGACAATACTATCGATGTGATATCAAGTAGTTAAGAGTATTAGTCATACCGATACTGATCATTAAATGAGCACTTTTTAAGTAATTATATTCAGACAAGAACACAGGATTACGTAAAAATATCAATTAAATATTCAAATTATTAACTACTTTTGGCTAATTCTTTGGTTTGGCCCTTAAAGTCTTGCTGGGTCCAGAGACTTTTTTTCCTGAGTTTAACTGTAACAAAAAAACAGCTATTTTTGGATAGTAAAAAATATTCTGACTCAGTGTGGTATTGACCTGATACTATAACTACTTGGTATCGTTACTGTCAATTTGTATCGATCCGCACACCTTTGTTTACCTTCAAGAGCTCTAGCTTGCGGTTAGCATATCTTCCTACGGCAGGGGTCGGCAACCCGCGGCCCTTTAGCGCCGCCCTAGTGGCTCTCTGGAGCTTTTTCAAAAATGTATGAAAAATGGAAATGATGAAGGGAAAAAAAACACATTTTTTGTTTTAATATAGTTTCTGTAGGAGGACAACCATGACACAAACCTCCCTAATTGCTATAAAGCACACTGTTTATATTAAACATGCTTCACTGATTCGAGCATTTGGCAAGCGTCGTTTTGTCCTACTAATTTTGGCGATCCTTGAACTCACCCTAGTTTGTTGACATGCAAAACTTTCTCCGACTTTCTAAGACGTGATTTATCCCACTTCTTTTTCTGTCTCATTTTGTCCACCAAACTAATGACGTTGAGTTTTGTTGATGTTATTGACTTGTGTGGCGTGCTAATCAGACATGTTTGGTCACCGCATGACTGCAAGCTAATCGATGCTAACATGCTATTTAGGCTAGCTGTATGTACATATTGCATCATTATGCCTCATTTGTAGCTATATTTGAGCTCATTTAGTTTCATTTAAGTCCTCATAATTCAATTTATATCTCATGACACTATCTGTATGTAATATGGCTTTTAATTTTTAGCGGCTCCAGACAGATTTGTTTTTGTATTTTTGGTCCAATATGGCTCTTTCAACATATTGGGTTGCCGACCCCCGTCCTACGGTATGTAGTGCACCATGTTTAGGTACTCCTCGTCCTCCAGTGATAATGGTATTTGTAGTACATATAGTTTATTTGAGGGTGAGGATTGCTGACTTAGAAGCGGCTTTGCACTGTGGAGGGACATTAGCCGCTAGCTAGAATGCGATTCTGTTCGCTTTCGGGGTGAAATTAGCGCGTCAACATGCATTATCACGATATCTAATGGTGCTTCTTTGTCTTTGGTATCGTTACATCCTTTAATGTCGATATAGTTTTGACTCTTCATTGGAAGTGTGAAAATTTCACTTAAATTGACACTAAACGTTGCGGAAAGTTTGCTTTAAAGACCTACTGAAAGCCACTACTAGCGACCACACAGTCTGATAGTTTATACATCAATGATGAAATATTAACATTGCAACATAATGTTAGTTTATTAAATTGCAATTTTAAATTTCGCGCCGAAGTATCCTGCTGAAACGTCGTGGTATGATAACGCGTACGCGTGACGTCACGCATTGTAGAGGACAGTTTGTTCCAGCACCGTTCACAGCTATAAGTCATCTGTTTTTATCACATAATTCCACAGTATTCTGGACATCTGTGTTGCTGAATCTTTTGCAATTTGTTCAATTAATAATGGAGACGTCAAAGAAGAAAGCTGTAGGTGGGAAGCGGTGTATTGCGTCCGCCTTTAGCAACACAAACACAACCGGTGTTTCATTGTTTACATTCCCGAAAGATGACGGTGAAGCTTTACTATGGAACAGAGCGGTCAAGCGAACACGGTTGAATTGGACCACACACACAAAGTACAGTGTATTATGTAGCCATCATTTCGAAAGATCGTGTTTCGATGAGGGTCCTTTGCGAAGGGCAGAGATGGGCATCGCCACCACCCATCGACTGGTGCTGAAGAAAGGAGCGGGGCCGACCTTCAGGTAGTACAGGTACGACCATATAATCTCACTAAAACACTAGTAACACAATAAGCAGATAAGGGATTTTCCAGAATTATCCTAGTAAATGTGTCTAATAACATCTGAATCGCTCCCACTGCAATTGCCTTTTTTTTTCTTTTTTCTAGTCCTTCACTCTAAATTTTGTCCTCCATGAATCTTTCATCCTCATTCAAATTAATGGGGAAATTTTTGCTTTCTCGGTCCGAATCGCTCTCGCTGCTGGTGGCCATGATTGTAAACAATGCTCAGATGTGAGGAGCTCCACAACCCGTGACGTCACGCGCACATCGTCTGCTACTTCCGGTACAGGCAAGGCTTTTTTATCAGCGCCAAAAGTTGCGAACATAATCGTGGATGTTCTCTACTAAATCCTTTCAGCAAAAATATGGTGAAATGATGAAGTATGACACATAGAATGGAGCTGCTATCCCCGTTTAAATACGAACATCTCATTTCAGTAGGACTTTAAACTTTCCTTGCATGTTGGCTACTTTGATGAAAGAGTTGATGATTTAGACAAAGTTAGATGACATCTGCTGGAAGCTCAAATGCAGATGATTGAAAAAGTGTCCATTAAAGTTGGATCTTTTCCTTCAACTAAAGTTGACTTTGTCCTCGTCTCTTTCGTGTACAAGCATGGAGAGGTTAAAGAGCAGGATAAAAAAGGTTATAGAGCAGGATAAAGAAGGTTATAGAGCAGGATAGAGAAGTTTAAAGAGCAGTAAAAGTGCTTGGATGTAACAAAGGTTAAAGAGCACTAAAAGTGCTAAGATGTAACAATGGTTAAAGAGCAGGATAAAGAAGGTTAAAGAGCAGTAAAAGTGCTAAGATCTAACAAATGTTAAAGAGCAGGATAAAGAAGGTTAAAGAGCAGGATGAAGAAGGTTAAAGAGCAGTAAAAGTGCTTTGATGTAAAAGGTTAAAGAGCAGTAAAAGTGCTAAGATGTAACAAAGGTTAAAGAGCAGGTTAAATAAGGTGAAAGAGCAGGATAAAGAAGGTTAAAGAGCAGGATAAAGAAGGTTACAGAGCAATAAAAGTGCTGCGATGTAACAAAGGTGAAAGAGCAGGATAAAGAAGGTTAAAGAGCAGGATAAAGAAGGTTAAAGAGCAGGATGAAGAAGGTTAAACAGCAGGATAAAGAAGGTTGAAGAGCAGGATAAAGAAGGTTAAAGTGCAATAAAAGTGCTGCGATGTAACAAAGGTGAAAGAGCAGGATAAAGAAGGTGAAAGAGCAGGATAAAGAAGGTTAAAGAGCAGTAAAAGTGTTGCGATGTAACAAAGGTGAAAGAGCAGGATGAAGAAGGTTAAAGAGCAGGATAAAGAAGGTTAAAGAGCAGGATAAAGAAGGTTGAAGCGCGGTAAAAGTGCTAAGAGGTAACAAAGGTGAAAGAGCAGGATAAATAAGGTTAAAGAGCAGTAAAAGTGCTGCGATGTAACAAAGGTTAAAGAGCAGGATAAAGAAGGTTAAAGAGCAGGATAAAGAATGTTAAAGAGCAGGATAAAAAAGGTTAAAGCGCGGTAAAAGTGCTGCGATGTAACAAAGGTTAAAGAGCAGGATAAAGAAGGTGAAAGAGCAGGATAAAGAAGGTTAAAGAGCAAGATAAAGAAGGTTAAAGCGCGGTAAAAGTGCTAAGAGGTAACAAAGGTTAAAGAGCAGGATAAAGAAGGTGAAAGAGCAGGACAAAGAAGGTTAAAGAGCAGGATAAAGAAGGTTAAAGAGCAGTAAAAGTGCTGCGATGTAACAAAGGTGAAAGAGCAGGATGAAGAAGGTTAAAGAGCAGGATAAAGAAGGTTAAAGAGCAGGATAAAGAAGGTTAAAGAGCAGGATAAAGAAGGTTAAAGAGCAGGATAAAGAAGGTTAAAGAGCAGTAAAAGTGTTGCGATGTAACAAAGGTGAAAGAGCAGGACAAAGAAGGTTAAAGAGCAGGATAAAGAAGGTTAAAGAGGAGTAAAAGTGCTAAGATCTAACAAAGGTGAAAGAGCAGGATAAAGAAGGTGAAAGAGCAGGATGAAGAAGGTGAAACAGCAGGATTAAGAAGGTGAAAGAGCAGGATAAAGAAGGTTAAAGAGCAGTAAAAGTGCTGCGATGTAACAAAGGTTAAAGAGCAGGATAAAGAAGGTGAAAGAGCAGGATAAATAAGGTTAAAGAGCAGAATAAAGAATGTTAAAGCGCGGTAAAAGTGCTAAGAGGTAACAGAGGTTAAAGAGCAGGATAAAGAAGGTGAAAGAGCAGGATAAAGAAGGTTAAAGAGCAGGATAAAGACGGTTAAAGAGCAGGATAAAGAAGGTTAAAGAGCAGGCTAAAGAATGTTAAAGCGCGGTAAAAGGTAACAAAGGTTGCAGCGTGTCGCCGCTAGCTTGGCGGACTCTTTGTTCGCAGCTAACAAGCTAACAGGCGCCAACTGCCGGACTTTACCACGAGCAGCCGCCACATGAAAGACGGCAGCTTTGAAAGTTTAGGAAAATGATCAAAAGCAGTCTTTGTCCTCTTTTATGACGTCATGGTTGCAAAGGATGATCAAGCTAACGTCGCCGCGTCAAGCTAACGCTGAATAAAGAAGACACAAAGTTTACAAACATTGTCAGGACGTCACTCTGGTGTCACGTAGGAGCGCGCGGGCAGTGCGGACACTCCAAGGGAGCCAACTTGTCACATTTAGGAGAGGAAAAGAAGAGAAATGTAAGTACAACTCACTTCCTGCTTCTCCGCGTCCAAGTCCGCTTTGATTGATGGGAACAAAAGACGCCGCACTCTACTTCCGCGTCACGTGGTCACGGGGCCGTCATCTACGTCATCTTTATACTCATTTCTTTAGGGGGGGCGTGGCTCTTTGGGGGGAGCCCCTCCCTTCGGAAGACTATTTCATCAAAGACACAATGACTACTCAGCTCACTTTTCACATTCTCAAAGTCCTTCCATCCATCCATTTACTACCGCTTGTCCCTTTTGGGGTGGCGGGGGTGCTGGAGCCTGTCTCAGCTGCATTGGGGCGGACGGCAGCGTACACCCTGGACAAGTCGCCTACCTCATCGCGGGATTTTCAAAATAATATGAAAAAAAACTTTCAAAAGAGGAATAAAATAGATTAAATGTAAGCAGGAGATAAAAGAGGTCAATCAATCAATGTTTACTCATGCAGCCCTGAATCACCAGTGTCTCAAAGGGCTGCACGAGCCACAACCACATCCTGGGCTGATCAGATCCCACATCAGGGCAAGGAAAAACTCAACCCAATGGGATGACAATGAGAAACCTTGGAGGGGACCACAGATGTCAGGAAAAAACACAAGAGGCTATATCATCCCTACAAGCCTGTTTCACAATTTTCCGTGTGTGTGTGTGTATATATACATATATCCATCCATTTTCTACCGCTTATTCCCTTTGGGGTTGCAAAGGGCACTGGTGCCTATCTCAGCTACATTTGGGCGGATGGCGTGTACACCCTGGACAAGACGCCACCTCATGGCAGGGCCAACACAGATAGACAAACATGCACACGCAGTCACGGGGAGAACATGCACACTCCACAGAAAAGATCCCGAGCCCAGGATTGAACCCAGGTCTACTCAGGACCTTCGTATTGTGAGGCAGACGCACTAACCCCTCTTCCACCATGCTGCCCTCATATATATATATATATATATATATATATATATATATCCCATCCATCCATTTTCTACCGCTTATTCCCTTTTTGGGGTCGCTGGCGCCTATCTCAGCTACAATCGGGCGGAAGGCAGGGTACACCCTGGACAAGTCGCCAGCTCATCACAGGGCCAACACAGATAGACAGACAACATTCACACACTAGGGACCATTTAGTGTTGCCAATCAACCTATCCCCAGGTGCATGTCCTTGGAGGTGGGAGGGGCCTATCCCCAGGTGCATGTCTTTGGAGGTGGGAGGGGCCTATCCCCAGGTGCATGTCTTTGGAAGTGGGAGGGGCCTATCCCCAGGTGCATGTCTTTGGAGGTGGGAGGGGCCTATCCTCAGGTGCATGTCTTTGGAGGTGGGAGGAAGCCGGAGTACCCGGAGGGAACCCACGCATTCACGGGGAGAACATGCAAACTCCACACAGAAAGATTTCGAGCCTGGATTTGAACCCAGGACTGCAGGAACTTCGTATTGTGAGGCAGACGCACTAACCCCTCTTCCACCATGCTGCCCTTATGTGTATATATATGTGTATATATATGTGTATGTGTATATATATATATATATATATATATATATATATATATATACATACACACACACACACACACCAGTGGTTCAGGGGTTCAGCAGAGGTCAAGATACATTTGTCTCAGAGTGTAAATAACAACTTCTCCCTATGTGTGTGTTACAGACACGACAACAGCACAAGTAATTTGTTGTGAGTTTATGCACTGTGTTGGTTTTGTTCAACAAGGTGATGTTCATGCACGCTTCATTTTGTGCACCAGTAAAAAACAACATGGTAACACTTTAGTATGGGGAATATATTCACCATTAATTAGTTGCTTATTAACATGCAAATTAGAAACATATTGGCTCTTAACTAGTCATTATTAAGTACTTATTGTCTTATTCGGCATAGTCTTGTTATAACCCGAACCCTAACCAAATAACTTTAAATTAAGTCTTTGTTACTTAGAATATGTTCCCCATCCTAAAGTGTTACCAAAAACATATAACTTTGTCTGCAATTTGAAAAAAAAGGAGGGTTCAGTGAAACTGGTGGGGTTCGGTACCTCCAACAAGGTTAAGAACCACTGATATATATATATATATATATTTATATATATACAGTGGGTCAAAAAAGTATTTAGTCAGCCAGCGATTGTGCAAGTTCTCCCACTTCAAATGATGACAGAGGTCTGTCATTTTCATCATAGGTACACTTCAACTGTGAGAGACAAAATGTGAAAAAAAATCCAGGAATTCACATTGTAGGAATTTTAAAGAATTTATTTGTAAATGATGGTGGAAAATAAGTATTTGGTGACTTCAAACAAGGAAGATCTCTGGCTCTCACAGACCTGTAACTTCTTCTTTAAGAAGCTCTTCTATCCTCCACTCGTTACCTGTATTAATTGCACCTGTTTGAACTCGCTATCTGTATAAAAGACACCTGTCCACAGCCTCGAACAGTCAGACTCCAAACTCCACTATGGCTAAGACCAAAGAGCTGTCGAAGGACACCAGGAAAAGAATTGTAGACCTGCACCAGACTGGGAAGAGTGAATCTACAATAGGAAAGCAGCTTGGTGTGAAAAAATCAACTGTGGGAGAAATTATCAGAAAATGGAGGACATACAAGACCACTGATAATCTCCCTCGATCTGGGGCTCCATGCAAGATCTCATCCCGTGGGGTCAAAATGATCATGAGAATGGTGAGCAAAAATCCCAGAACCACAAGGGGGACCCGGTGAATGACCTGCAGAGAGCTGGGACCAAAGTAACAAAGGTTACCATCAGTAACACACTATGCCAACAGGGAATCAAATCCTGCAGTGCCAGACGTGTCCCCCTGTTTAAGCCAGTGCATGTCCAAGCCCGTCTGAAGTTTGCCATAGAGCACATGGATGATACAACAGAGGATTGGGAGAATGTCATGTGGTCAGATGAAACCAAAATAGAACTTTTTGGTATAAACTCAACTGGTCGTGTTTGGAGGAAGAAGAATACTGAGTTGCATCCCAAGAACACCATACCTACTGTGAAGCATGGGGGTGGAAACATCATGCTTTGGGGCTGTTTTTCTGCTAAGGGGACAGGACGATTGATCCGTGTTAAGGAAAGAATGAATGGGGCCATGTATCGTGAGATTTGGAGCCAAAACCTCCTTCCATCAGTGAGAGCTTTGAAGATGAAATGTGTCTGGGTCTGAAAGCATGACAATGATCCCAAACACACCGCCCGGGCAACGAAGGAGTGGCTCTGTAAGAAGCATTTGAAAGTCCTGGAGTGGCCTAGCCAGTCTCCAGACCTCAACCCCATAGAAAATCTGTGGAGGGAGTTGAAAGTCCGTGTTGCTCGGCGACAGCCCCAAAACATCACTGCTCTCGAGAAGATCTGCATAGAGGAATGGGCCCAAATACCAGCTGCTGTGTGAGCAAACCTGGTAAAGACCTATAGTAATCCTTTGACCTCTGTTATTGCCAACAAAGGTTATATTACAAAGTATTGAGTTGAATTTTTGTTATTGACCAAATACTTATTTTCCACCATCATTTACAAATAAATGATTTAAAATTCCTACAATGTGAATTCCTGGCTTTTTTTTTTCACATTCTGTCTCTCACAGTTGAAGTGTACCTATGATGAAAATGACAGACCTCTGTCATCATTTGAAGTGGGAGAACTTGCACAATCGCTGGCTGACTAAATACTTTTTGGCCCCACTGTATACATACAAATGTATATATTTACACATACACACATATATGTGTATATATACATATATATATGTAAATATACATATACACATCAATACATATACATATATGTACACATATACATACATATTATATATATATATATATATATATATATATATATATATATATATATACACATGTGTATAAATGTATATATGTATATACACAGGGAAACCTATATACATATACAAAATAACCCTATCCCCAATATATATATTTTATATATATATATATATATATACATATATATATTCCGAATGTTAAATAAAAAAATATGTACATATATGTATGTGTACATATTTGTTTATTTAATATAAATAAATAATATAATATATGTATATATATATATATATATGTATGTGTGTATATTCCTATACATAAAAAAATGTTTTTTTCCAAAGGTTGC
This sequence comes from Nerophis ophidion, assembly GCF_033978795.1. Taxonomy (NCBI): domain Eukaryota; kingdom Metazoa; phylum Chordata; class Actinopteri; order Syngnathiformes; family Syngnathidae; genus Nerophis; species Nerophis ophidion. Next base: position 2,195,693 of record NC_084616.1, read on the forward strand.
TAAATTAACTCAATTTCAATTCAACTCAATTTCTCGTCCAGTTGTGATTCATGTTCAGAATGTGTGATTGCAGACACAAAATGTGCATGTGCATAAAAAAACGGTTCCTAAAGTAACTGGGATTCAGTTCTCATGAAGTCATTCAAAAGCCCTGATTTGTACATGAAGGTCACGTCTCCACTTCACTGTATGCTTATTCACTCTAACACAACATAACACAACACAACACAACACAACATATATGTAATTGCACTCACAAGCTATAGAAATAACACATGATTCACTCCAACACAACATAACATAACACAACATATATGTAATTGCACTCACAACTGATATAACACATGATTCACTCCAACACAACATCACATATATGTGATTGCACTTTACAACTTAGTCAAAATAATAGAAATAAAACAAGACGACTGCATCCCAGGTCTTTATTTGCATATGTCCATGTGACCTCCATGTGACCTCCATGTGACCTCCATGTGACCTCCATGTGACCTCCATGTGTCATGACAGAGCTACTTCTGCCACTTTTCATCAGCTTGCTAACAAGTCAGGACACTGGAATTGCACCATCCATCCATCCATCCATCCATCCATCCATACATCCATCCATCAGTCCATTCATCCATTTTCTACCACTGTAATTGCACCAAAGAGGGAGGAATAGTTTTTCAGTGTCAGTTTATAGTCCTACTACATACTCGTATAGTGGTACTACACATGTGCATAGTGGTACTACACACATGTATACTGGTACTACACACGTGTATGGTGGTACTACACATGTGCATAGTGGTACTACACACGTGTATAGTGGTACTACACACGTGTATGGTGGTACTACACATGTGCATAGTGGTACTACACACGTGTATAGTGGTACTACACTTATGCATAGTGGTACTACACATGTGCATAGTGGTACTACACTTATGCATAGTGGTACTACACATGTGCATGGTGGTACTACACATGTGCATGGTGGTACTACACATGTGCATAGTGGTACTACACATGTGCATGGTGGTACTACACATGTGCATAGTGGTACTACACACGTGTATAGTGGTACTACACTTATGCATAGTGGTACTACACACGTGCATAGTGGTACTACACTTATGCATAGTGGTACTACACTTATGCATAGTGGTACTACACACGTGTATAGTGGTACTACACTTATGCATAGTGGTACTACACTTATGCATAGTGGTACTACACTTATGCATAGTGGTACTACACTTATGCATAGTGGTACTACACACGTGCATAGTGGTACTACACACGTGTATGGTGGTACTACACACGTGCATAGTGGTACTACACACATGTATGGTGGTACTACACACGTGTATGGAGGTACTACACACGTGCATAGTGGTACTACACACGTGCATAGTGGTACTACACACGTGTATGGTGGTACTACACACGTGCATGATGGTACTACACACGTGTATGGTGGTACTACACACGTGTATGGAGGTACTCCACACGTGCATAGTGGTACTACACACATGTATGGAGGTAGTCCACACATGTATGGTGGTACTACACACATGTATGGTGGTACTACACACGTGTATGGTGGTACTACACACGTGTATGGAGGTACTACACACGTGTATGGTGGTACTACACACGTGTATGGTGGTACTACACACGTGTATGGTGGTACTACACACATGTATGGTGGTACTACACACGTGTATGGTGGTACTACACACGTGTATGGAGGTACTACACACGTGTATGGTGGTACTACACACGTGTATGGAGGTAGTACACACGTGTATGGTGGTACTACACACATGTATGGTGGTACTACACACGTGTATGGTGGTACTACACACGTGTATGGTGGTACTACACACGTGTATGGTGGTACTACACACGTGTATGGTGGTACTACACACGTGTATGGTGGTACTACACACGTGTATGGTGGTACTACACACGTGCATGGTGGTACTACACACGTGCATAGTGGTACTACACACGTGCATGGTGGTACTACACACGTGCATGGTGGTACTACACACGTGTATAGTGGTACTACACACGTGTATGGTGGTACTACACACGTGCATAGTGGTACTACACACGTGCATGGTGGTACTACACACGTGCATGGTGGTACTACACACGTGCATAGTGGTACTACACACGTGCATGGTGGTACTACACACGTGCATGGTGGTACTACACACGTGTATAGTGGTAGTACACACGTGTATGGTGGTACTACACACATGTATGGTGGTAGTCCACACGTGTATGGAGGTAGTCCACACATGTATGGTGGTACTACACACATGTATGGAGGTACTACACACGTATATGGAGGTAGTCCACTATGGCAGGCAGGGGAAGGCAGCTCCAAAGTGGATTCCTTAAGTGTGTCAGTGCAATTCTATATATTCCAACCCCCACTCCAAATAATACTCTAAAAAAGTCACACAGTGTTATATTCACATCATCCATAGTGTCATATTTACAGATGATATGGAAGACTTGCATGATACAGTATGTACATGTGAGGACATCATAAATATGCACTCATTAAAACTCTTATGTGCTCTGTGGGAAATGAGAGCGTGTGACTCATGTCACTCTCTCTGAGATCTCAACAAAAATGGTCTTGTTGAGTTTTAGAAAGACTGATATGTATACCAGTGTGTGTGTGTGTGTGTGTGTGTGTGTGTGTGTGTGTGTGTGTGTGTGTGTGTGTGTGTGAGATCAGGACTCCAGCAACAAGCAGTCCTGGTCGTCAGTGGCAGGCAGCATCAGCTGTTGCTCGTAATACAAACTCTTGGCATAGTTGATTTCTTGGGAGATTTTGACAGCCAGAGATTCAGTCTTCACATGCACCTGAGGGAGAAGCAGACAAGAACACAAGGTCACCTGAGGGAGAAGCAGACAAGAACACAAGGTCACCTGAGGGGGAAGCAGACAAGAACACAAGGTCACCTGAGGGAGAAGCAGACAAGAACACAAGGTCAAGCGGGCCAGACTGCAAGTCAAAGTCCAGAAGAGTCCCATCTGAGTGAGAACCCACTTTAGAGCAGAGCTGCCTGCTGAGGTTTGTAGTGTGTAGGGTGGGTACAGCACCGATACAGTACCAATTCCAGGCACCTGGGAATCAATACTGGTGCTCAACCTTACCAATTTTCAGTGATTTTGTGTTTGCTAATAAATAATGTTTTTAATAATAAAATGTCACTTTTTATTGCAACATGTACAAACCCTGTTTCCATATGAGTTGGGAAATTGTGTTAGATGTAAATATAAACAGAATACAATGATTTGAAAATCCTTTTCAAGCCATATTCAGTTGAATATGCTACAAAGACAACATATTTGATGTTCAAACTCATAAACCTTATTTTTTATTGCAAATAATAATTAACTTAGAATTTCATGGCTGCAACACGTGCCAAAGTAGTTGGGAAAGGGCATGTTCACCACTGTGTTACATCACCTTTTCTATCAACAGCACTCAATAAACTTTTAGGAACTGAGGAAACTAATTGTTGAAGCTTTGAAAGTGGAATTCTTTCCCATTCTTGTTTTATGTAGAGCTTCAGTCCTTCAACAGTCCGGGGTCTCCACTGTCCTATTTTACGCTTCATAATGCAGGTCTGGACTGCAGGCGGGCCAGGAAAGTACTCACACTCTTTTTTTACGAAGCCACGCTGTTGTAACAAGTGCTGAATGTGGCTTGGCATTGTCTTGCTGAAATAAGCAGGGGCGTCCATGAAAAAGACGGCGTTTAGATGGCAGCATATGTTGCTCCAAAAGCTGTATGTACCTTTCAGCATTAATGGTGCCTTCACAGATGTGTAAGTTACCCATGCCTTGGCCACTAATACACCCCCATACCATCACACATGCTGGCTTTTCAACTTTGCGTCGATAACAGTCTGGATGTTTTGCTTCCCCTTTGGTCCGGATGACACAATGTCAAATATTTCCAAAAACGATTTGAAATGTGGACTCGTCAGACCACAGAACACTTTTCCACTTTGCATCAGTCCATCTTAGATGATCTCGGGCCCAGAGAAGCCGGCGGCGTTTCTGGATGTTGTTGATAAATGGCTTTCGCTTTGCATAGTAGAGCTTTAACTTGCACTTACAGATGTAGCGACCAACTGGGCCATCCGATGATCTTCTGGGCGGTCTTTATGACTCTCTGGAGCGCCGTTCTCTCTGCGGCCGTGCAGCTGCTGAAGCACACGCAGATGCAGTAGGTCAGGATGCTCTCAATGGAGCACCGCTAGAAGGACACCAGCAGTTCCTGTGAGAGGTGGTTGTTCCGGAGTATTCTCAGGAAGTGCAGTCTCTGGTGTGCCTTCTTGATGGTAGCCATGGTGTTGGTGCTCCAGGATAGGTCGTCGGCCAGGTGGACTCCCAGGAAGCGGAAGTCGGAGACCCTCTCCACGCTGTCACCGCTGATGATCAGGGGCAGGATGTCCGTTTTATTCCTCCTGAAGTCTATGACCAGCTCCTTGGTCTTGGAGGTGTTCAGGGCCAGGTTGTTGACTTTGCACCAATCCAACAGCTTCTCCACCTCATCCCAATATGCAGCCTGGTCTCCCTCCGAGATGAGCCCCACTACGGTGGTGTCATCCACGAATTTGATGATGGAGTTGCTGGAGCGTGCAGGTGTGCAGTCGTATGTGTAGATGGAGTAGAGGAGGGGGCTCAGCACGCAGCCTTGTGGAGAGCCGGTACTGAGGTGCAGGCTCCATGACATGTGGCGACCCAACTGCACCCTCTGGGGGCGGTTGGATAAGTCCTTAATCCACATGCAGATGGAGTTCGATAGACCCAGGTCTGACAGTTTGGACTCCAGTCTATCAGGAATAATGGTGTTAAATGCCGAACTATAATCCACAAAAAGCAGCCGAACGTAGCTCCGCCCCGTCTCCAGGTGACCCAGGGAGGAGTGTAGGGCTGTGGCGATGTCGACCTCTGTGGACCTGTTGGCTCTGTAGGCAAACTGGTGTGGGTCGAGCTCGGGAGGGAGGACTGAGGTGATATGGGTCCGTACCAGCTTCTTGAAGCACTTCATAGCTAAAGGTGTAAGTGCAAGGTAGTCATTCAGGCAGCTGATGGAGTTCTTCTTCGGCACCGGGATTATTGTGGAAGTCTTCAGGCATGATGGGATGACGGCCTGGGAGAGGGACTGGGTGAAGATCTTAGTAAATACTCCGGCCAGCTGGTCTGCACAGTCCCTCAGTACCTGTCCCGGGACTCCATCTGGGCCCGTAGCCTTCCTGGGGTTCACTGCCCTCAGCGTGCGTCTCACCTCATTCTCCTCCAGTATAAGGGTGCAGCTGCTGTGGGTGTTGGGTGGAACTGTTGTGACGGCTGCAGGTGTTTTTCTCTCCAATCGGGCGAAGAAGCTGTTTAACTCCCCCGCTTGAGAGGCATCGCCGTCAGCCGAAGAATTACAGAGTCTAAAGTTTGTCATGTGTTTTATTCCTTTCCATACCTTCTTTGTGTTGCTGCTCTGCAGGTGGGCTTCCATTTTCCTCCTGTGCTCGGCTTTTGCCTCTCTGGTGTCTCTATGGGTTGTCTCTGGCAGCTCTGTAGAGTTCCTGGTCCTGCGTTTTGAAGGCACTGTCTCTCTCTTTGAGTAAGCCCTGGACTATTTTTGTCATCCAGGGCTTCCTGTTGAGGTAGACTTGTCCACTGTGACAGTGTCTATGCAGTGTTTGATGTACCCCAGGACTGCTTCTGTGTACTGCTCCAAGTCTGGGTTTTCAAAAACTGACCAGTTTGTTGTTCAAAGCAGTCCTGCAGCTGATCCATGGCTCCCGCCGGCCATGTTTGGATCGTTTTGGTTGTGATAGGAGCACTTCTCCTTGTTGGTATGTAAGCTGGTAAAAGGAGCAGGGACATGTGGTCAGACTTGCCTAATTGGGAAAGTTGCTTGGCTCTATATCCATGTTTTTTGTTGGAATAGACTTTGTCCAGTGTGTTAGCTCCCCTCGTAGCACACTTCAATCAATGCCAATCAATGTTTATTTATATAGCCCCAAATCACAAATGTCTCAAAGGACTGCACAAATCATTACGACTACAACATCCTCGGAAGAACCCACAAAAGGGCAAGGAAAACTCACACCCAGTGGGCAGGGAGAATTCACATTCAGTGGGACGCCAGTGACAATGCTGACTATGAGAAACCTTGGAGAGGACCTCAGATGTGGGCAACCTCCCCCCTCTAGGGGACCGAAAGCAATGGATGTCGAGCGGGTCTAACATGATACTGTGAAAGTTCAATCCATAGTGGCTCCAAGACAGCAGTGAGAGTCCCGTCCACAGGAAACCATCTCAAGCGGATCAGCAGCGTAGAGATGTCCCCAACCGATACAGGCGAGCGGTCCATCCTGGGTCCCGACGAGCGGTCCATCCTGGGTCTCGACTCTGGACAGTCAGTACTTCATCCATGGTCATCGGACCGGACCCCCTCCACAAGGGAGGGGGGGACATAGGAGAAAGAAAAGAAGCGGCAGATCAACTGGTCTAAAAAGGAGGTCTATTTAAAGGCTAGAGTATACAGATGAGTTTTAAGATGAGACTTAAATGCTTCACATGCTGGTGAAGTTTGGGAAGCACCTTTTTCAGGTCGACATGATTTAAGTCCCCCGCTATGATGTGGACTGCCTCGGGAAATTTGTTCTGTTATGCACTGATTGTATTGTGCAGCAGAGCTAGCGGCGTGCTAGCGTTAGCATCAGGAGGTATATACACGTTTGTGATCAGAACAGCAGGGTGCTCCCTGGCTAGATGGAAGGGTCGACATTTAACTGTAATATATTCCAGATCTTGGGAACAGTGGCTGTTAACTACCTTTGAATCTGAAGTCCAGTTGCTGTTTAGGAAGGTTAGCAATCCACCCCCACGCCGCTTGCCGGTAGACTCTGTGTTTCTGTCCTGTCTGTGTGCTGTGTGACCGGTTAGCTCCATGCTAGCGTCTGGGATTGAGGACGTTAGCCAGGTTTCCGTAAACAATAGGGCGCAGCTGTCCATCACAGTGTTTTGTGCTACACGCAGCCTCACCTCGTCCATCTTGTCCTCTTCGCCACGAGGAGCGAGCAATCTCGCATTAGCCAGGAATAGACTGGGTATCGCTGGTTCATTTTTAGTCTGGCTAACACGTTGCCCTTTCGGCCACGGCGTCTTCGTCTTCGCCTCCGCCTTGCCGGGCACGCTAGCCATGGAGCTCCAGGGCTACGTGCTAGCTCCTCTTGGACATCTTGTCTTTTGGAGTCTACCCAGTCCAAGAAGTGAGATGGCACTTGTCGAAGGCGGACGCTTTCCTCTCTCCCTTTTCTCTGCTTCTGTGTTCTGTCTTGTCTTAACTTTCTTCTAGCCTCCTTTTGCACTGCTCTCCCAAATCCAAACAAGAGAATTGATCAACTGGCCTTTCAACCAAAAAAAGACAAGATCTGGGCTTGGAGGTGGAGGACGTAGAAGATACTATCTACCTACTAGGAATCATCATCATCTGCTGACTGCAGAAAGTCCTGCTCTGGTGTGTCAAGACCTTGGAAAACGCTGGTCATCGTTACCCTAAAACTGCCACCAATGACTGAAGGATTCAGGCAGAACTCTGGGCATTTGTGATTTAGGACTAAATCTGGACAACATCTTGGAGACACCGTCTGCTGTGCATAGCAAAGTATGATGAATTTGAGAAACAGATGTCTGGTCTCTAACTAAATAGAAGTTTAGTCTGGGACTTGTTTTTTCTCCTCTTCTTCTTCCCAGATTGACCACTTTCCCACCTTTTACGTTCCTGTTTGGTTACCCCGTACAATGTAAGTCTGCGCTTAAAATGTCATTACCTTGTACTCTTGAAGTGCAACAATAAAGGATAAAGTGCTATCCTACTTTATTCCCCCGTAGTGTATAGGTCATGGTATGTTGGCTAGTCAGCTCAGTCTTTGCTATATCGAGTCTTGGGTTGCGCCAGAAATTACTGTAAGTAACGTTTTCAAAACCCCATTGAAACCTGCATCTTAACTGTAGTTCCCGTGAAGACATCTGAAGGTGTGGAAGAAGTCATGTACAATTGCTAATGCTAATCAGTAGCATGTCAAGTGGGCTCAAAAGGACACGTGGTTTGGCAATGCATTGTGGGGCCGCGGTGGCCATTTTGATGGCCAGAACAATGCTGTACTGTGCCCGCAGTGACGTGAGACAGCAACCAGACTGGATTCAAATGGATCGTACAAAAAAAACCAAGGACTGTAGCGAGACAAACTGGAACCTATTCCAGAGGCTCGCTACCTTGGAAAAAAAGGTACAAATTGGTGGAAGTGATCCAGATTTGAGTAAGCCGCCGCCATTGTCCAAGACCAACTTGTCTCCTAAAGCCACTTTTTAAACAGGCGGAAAAATTCAGAAAGCAAAGTCCGCTAAGGCTCATTTTGCTGCGTTCAAATTGCACGGACTCTACAAGTTTTCCGGGGTACACAGCCTTATTTCATCCTCAGCTTTCCCTGGGGCAAAAACAAGCCCACTTGTCAGGCTTGCCCATGACAGTTTGGTTGTGTTTTAGTTTTTCCTCTGTGTGTGTCGTATTTCCTGTCTTTAGTTCCTGTCAGCACTCTTATTTAGTTTTTTGTTTCCTGTTTGTCTCCCTGAGAGCTGTGTCACCTCAGCTGAGGCTGATTGGCACCTGGCCACACCTGGTGTCAATCAGCCAGACACTATTTGAGCCTGTTTTGTCCTCCAGTCAGATGCTGGATTGTTGTCGTGTCATGTGGTGTTGTGTTGATGTCACTACTACCTGTCTTGTCGCTTGTAGCTTTGTCTACTTCTGTTCACTCTGTTCAGGCCATAGTTCTGTCGTGTCACAGTAAGTGTTTTTGTTCTTAGCCAAGTTTGTTATCCGCCTCGTGCGCGCCTTTTGTTTGTACCCTTTTGTTCCGTTTTGTCTTAGTGTTAAATTAAATTATGTTTTCTTCCGCAATGCCTGCCTCCTTCTCTGCATCTTGGGGTTCGTCACAAACTAACTCTGACACCATTATTACTTTGAAATACTTTGATAACTGCGCTACTTCTCCGAAAATAATACGCTTTCATTTTGGTGCTTATCCATGACTAAAAGTCAACAGACAACATCAAAAATACTGTATGTTGTGTGTAACCCCAGCTAGCTTGGTTAATGCTAACAGTCTACTAAATGCTAGCTGTGCAACTTGATAAAACCTGCTTTGATTCAAACTTAGCAGTGTGAAAACGCCATGAACAAACCAACAAGAACCAGGTGATGGCGTTAAAAGTGATTTTCGATCGTCTCGCAGCTGCTAACCAGGTTATATTATGTCTCTTTACTAGCCCGACTTCCTTGGCTTTGCTGTCTTTTTTTTTGATTGATTGATACTTTTATTAGTAGACTACACAGTACAGTACATATTCCGTACAATTGACCACTAAATGGTAACACCCCAATAAGTTTTTCAACTTCATCAATTCATGGTACAAATATATACTATCGACATAATACAGTCATCACACAAGTTAATCATCATAGTATATACATTGAATTATTGACATTATTTACAATCCGGGGGGTGGGATGAGGAGCTTTGGTTGATATCAGTACTTCAGTCATCAACAATTGCATCAACAGAGAAATGTGGACATTGAAACAGTGTAGGTGTGACTTAGTAGGATATGTACAGCCAGCAGAGAACATAGTGAGTTCACATAGCATAAGAACAAGTATATACATTAGAAGTACATTTGAGTTGTTTATAATCCGGGGAGATGGGATGTGAATGGAGGAGGGTATTAGTAAAGTGTTGAAGTTGTCTGGAGGTGTTGTTTTAGAGCGCTTTTGTCACGCTGGAAATGACCAAAATCTTACCAAATCCTTATTTGTCTCTAGTGATCATGACAACAATTGCAACATTTACAAAAACACTTTAGGACCAATGTCTTGGAAATATATATCACTCGTGAATCAACACAGTAGTTAATACTATGATCCATGTTAATTACAAACTAAATGTGGGATATCAATAATAATTAGAGATAATATCGGCCAATAAATGCTTTAAAATGTGATATCGGAAATCATCAGTATCAGTTTCAAAAAGTAAAATTAATTACTTTTTAGAAGGCCGTTGTACGGAGCAGTTATACTGTACTAATGTTTTTAAATGTTGTAAAAATGAGTAGAATACGGCTGTATTGGATCCACTATGGATTGAACTTCCACAGTATCATGTTAGACTTGATCCACATCCATTGCTTTCGGTCCCCTAGAGGGGGGAGGGGGTTGCCCACATATGTGGTCCTCTCCAAGGTTCTCATAGTCATCATTGTCATCGACGTCCCACTGGGTGTGAATTTTCCTTGCCCTTATGTGGGCCTACCGAGGATGTCCTAGTGGTTTGTGCAGCCCTTTGAGACACTAGTGATTTAGGGCTATATAAGTAAACATTGATTGATTGATTGATTGATTGATATTACATTTCAACATTTCTGTCAACAAAGATTTGTGTCAGCCGGCAACACAGTCATTTTGATAGTAGGCTAATACAACTAATATAGACACTTACATCATGTGTTGCCTTCATTATAACACTTATATAAGACTTTTAAAGTCATTTTGATAGTAGGCTAATATAGCTAATATGGACACTTACATCATGTGTTGCCTTCATTATAACACTTATATATGACTTTTAAAGTCATTTTGATAGTAGGCTAATATAGCTAATATAGACACTTACGTCATGTGTTGTCTTCATTATAACACTTATATAAGACTTTTAAAGTCATTTTGATAGTAGGCTAATATAACTAATATAGACACTTACATCATGTGTTGTCTTCATTATAACACTTATATAAGACTTTTAAAGTCATTTTAGATAGTAGGCTAATATAACTAATATAGACGCTTACATCATGTGTTGTCTTCATTATAACACTTATATAAGACTTTTAAAGTCAGTTTGATAGTAGGCTAATATAACTAATATAGACACTTACATCATGTGTTGTCTTCATTATAACACTTATATAAGACTTTTAAAGTCATTTTGATAGTAGGCTAATATAACTAATACAGACACTTACATCATGTGTTGTCTTCATTATAACACTTATATAAGACTTTTAAAGTCATTTTAGATAGTAGGCTAATATAACTAATATAGACGCTTACATCATGTGTTGTCTTCATTATAACACTTATATAAGACTTTTAAAGTCATTTTGATAGTAGGCTAATATAACTAATATAGACACTTACATCATGTGTTGTCTTCATTATAACACTTATATAAGACTTTTAAAGTCATTTTGATAGTAGGCTAATATAACTAATATAGACACTTACGTCATGTGTTGTCTTCATTATAACACTTATATAAGACTTTTAAAGTCATATTGATAGTAGGTTAATATAAACACTTACGTCATGTGTTGCCTTCTTTATAAGATTTATAAAGTAATTTTGATAGTAGGCTAACGTAGCCAATATAGACACTTACATCATGTGTTGTCTTCATTATAACACTTAAATAAGACTTTTAAAGTCATTTTGATAGTAGGCTAATATAACTAATATAGACACTTACATCATGTGTTGTCTTCATTATAACACTTATATAAGACTTTTAAAGTCATTTTGATAGTAGGCTAATATAACTAATATAGACACTTACATCATGTGTTGTCTTCATTATAACACTTATATAAGACTTTTAAAGTCATTTTGATAGTAGGCTAATATAACTAATATAGACACTTACATCATGTGTTGTCTTCATTATAACACTTATATAAGACTTTTAAAGTCATTTTGATAGTAGGCTAATATAACTAATATAGACACTTACATCATGTGTTGCCTTCATTATAACACTTATATAAGACTTTCAAAGTCATTTTGATAGTAGGCTAATATAACTAACATAGACACTTACATCATGTGTTGTCTTCATTATAACACTTATATAAGACTTTTAAAGTCATTTTGATAGTAGGCTAATATAGACACTTACATCATGTGTTGCCTTCATTATAACACTTATATAAGACTTTCAAAGTCATTTTGATAGTAGGCTAATATAACTAACATAGACACTTACATCATGTGTTGTCTTCATTATAACACTTATATAAGACTTTTAAAGTCATTTTGATAGTAGGCTAATATAACTAATATAGACACTTACATCATGTGTTGCCTTCATTATAACACTTATATAAGACTTTCAAAGTCATTTTGATAGTAGGCTAATATAACTAATATAGACACTTACATCATGTGTTGTCTTCATTATAACACTTATATAAGACTTTTAAAGTCATTTTGATAATAGGCTAATATAACTAATATAGACACTTACATCATGTGTTGTCTTCATTATAACACTTATATAAGACTTTCAAAGTCATTTTGATAGTAGGCTAATATAACTAATATAGACACTTACATCATGTGTTGTCTTCATTATAACACTTATATAAGACTTTTAAAGTCATTTTGATAGTAGGCTAATATAACTAATATAGACACTTACATCATGTGTTGTCTTCATTATAACACTTATAATCATTTATCCATTTTCCACCGCTTATTCCCTTTTGGGGTGGCGTGGGGCGCTGGCACCTATCTCAGCTACAATTGGGAGGAAGGCGGCGTACACCCTGGACAAGTCACCACCTCATCGCAGGGCCAACACAGACAACATTCACACTCATATAAGACTTTTAAAGTCATTTTGATAGTAGGCTAATATAACTATATAACAATGTTTTGCAGCTTCAGACAGGTTTTTTGTTGTATATTTGGTCCAATATGTCTCTTTCACGATTTGGGTTGCCGACCCTGAGGTGCTGTAGTTCGGCTGAGTCTACTCCCAGTGCTGCTGGAGAGACCAGCAGGTGGCCCAAGTGTGAAGGGCCGGCAACTAGGTGTGACATAACACAACTCAGGTACTGTAACATGGCACCCTCTCTTTTTGCAGGACTGGCGGGATTACGGTCGGTGACAAAGAAGTAGTGGTACCCATCCCTAGTAATATGTAGTAAGTACAGTTAGTGCTGTGTATCCTAGTACTACTCATCCCTAGTAATATGTAGTTAGTGCTGTGTATCCTAGTAATACTCATCCCTAGTAATATGTAGTTAGTGCTGTGTATCCTAGTAATACTCATCACTAGTAATATGTAGTTAGTGCTGTGTATCCTAGTAATACTCATCACTAGTAATATGTAGTTAGTGCTGTGTATCCTAGTAATACTCATCCCTAGTAATATGTAGTTAGTGCTGTGTATCCTAGTAATACTCATCCTTAGTAATATGTAGTTAGTGTTGTGTATCCTAGTAATACTCATCCCTAGTAATATGTAGTTAGTGCTGTGTATCCTAGTAATACTCATCCCTAGTAATATGTAGTTAGTGCTGTGTATCCTAGTAATACTCATCCTTAGTAATATGTAGTTAGTGCTGTGTATCCTAGTAATACTCATCACTAGTAATATGTAGTTAGTGCTGTGTATCCTAGTAATACTCATCCCTAGTAATATGTAGTTAGTGCTGTGTATCCTAGTAATACTCATCACTAGTAATATGTAGTTAGTGCTGTGTATCCTAGTAATACTCATCCCTAGTAATATGTAGTTAGTGCTGTGTATCCTAGTAATACTCATCCTTAGTAATATGTAGTTAGTGTTGTGTATCCTAGTAATACTCATCCCTAGTAATATGTAGTTAGTGCTGTGTATCCTAGTAATACTCATCCCTAGTAATATGTAGTTAGTGCTGTGTATCCTAGTAATACTCATCACTAGTAATATGTAGTTAGTGCTGTGTATCCTAGTAATACTCATCACTAGTAATATGTAGTTAGTGCTGTGTATCCTAGTAATACTCATCCCTAGTAATATGTAGTTAGTGCTGTGTATCCTAGTAATACTCATCCTTAGTAATATGTAGTTAGTGTTGTGTATCCTAGTAATACTCATCCCTAGTAATATGTAGTTAGTGCTGTGTATCCTAGTAATACTCATCCCTAGTAATATGTAGTTAGTGCTGTGTATCCTAGTACTACTCATCCCTAGTAATATGTAGTTAGTGCTGTGTATCCTAGTAATACTCATCCCTAGTAATATGTAGTTAGTGCTGTGTATCCTAGTAATACTCATCACTAGTAATATGTAGTTAGTGCTGTGTATCCTAGTAATACTCATCCCTAGTAATATGTAGTTAGTGCAGTGTATCCTAGTAATACTCATCCCTAGTAATATGTAGTTAGTGCTGTGTATCCTAGTAATACTCATCACTAGTAATATGTAGTTAGTGCTGTGTATCCTAGTAATATGTAGTTAGTGCTGTGTATCCTAGTAATACTCATCCCTAGTAATATGTAGTTAGTGCTATGTATCCTAGTAATACTCATCCCTAGTAATATGTAGTTAGTGCTGTGTATCCTAGTAATACTCATCCCTAGTAATATGTAGTTAGTGCTGTGTATCCTAGTAATACTCATCCCTAGTAATATGTAGTTAGTGCTGTGTATCCTAGTAATACTCATCACTAGTAATATGTAGTTAGTGCTGTGTATCCTAGTAATACTCATCACTAGTAATATGTAGTTAGTGCTGTGTATCCTAGTAATACTCATCCCTAGTAATATGTAGTTAGTGCTGTGTATCCTAGTAATACTCATCCCTAGTAATATGTAGTTAGTGCTGTGTATCCTAGTAATACTCATCACTAGTAATATGTAGTTAGTGCTGTGTATCCTAGTAATATGTAGTTAGTGCTGTGTATCCTAGTAATACTCATCCCTAGTAATATGTAGTTAGTGCTATGTATCCTAGTAATACTCATCCCTAGTAATATGTAGTTAGTGCTGTGTATCCTAGTAATACTCATCCCTAGTAATATGTAGTTAGTGCTGTGTATCCTAGTAATACTCATCCCTAGTAATATGTAGTTAGTGCTGTGTATCCTAGTAATACTCATCCCTAGTAATATGTAGTTAGTGCTGTGTATCCTAGTAATACTCATCCCTAGTAATATGTAGTTAGTGCTGTGTATCCTAGTAATACTCATCACTAGTAATATGTAGTTAGTGCTGTGTATCCTAGTAATACTCATCACTAGTAATATGTAGTTAGTGCTGTGTATCCTAGTAATACTCATCACTAGTAATATGTAGTTAGTGCTGTGTATCCTAGTAATACTCATCACTAGTAATATGTAGTTAGTGCTGTGTATCCTAGTAATACTCATCACTAGTAATATGTAGTTAGTGCTGTGTATCCTAGTAATACTCATCCCTAGTAATATGTAGTTAGTGCTGTGTATCCTAGTAATACTCATCACTAGTAATATGTAGTTAGTGCTGTGTATCCTAGTAATACTCATCCCTAGTAATATGTAGTTAGTGCTGTGTATCCTAGTAATACTCATCCCTAGTAATATGTAGTTAGTGCTGTGTATCCTAGTAATACTCATCCCTAGTAATATGTAGTTAGTGCTTTGTATCCTAGTAATACTCATCCCTAGTAATATGTAGTTAGTGCTGTGTATCCTAGTAATACTCATCCCTAGTAATATGTAGTTAGTGCTGTGTATCCTAGTAATACTCATCCCTAGTAATATGTAGTTAGTGCTGTGTATCCTAGTAATACTCATCCCTAGTAATATGTAGTTAGTGCTGTGTATCCTAGTAATACTCATCCTTAGTAATATGTAGTTAGTGCTGTGTATCCTAGTAATACTCATCCCTAGTAATATGTAGTTAGTGCTATGTATCCTAGTAATACTCATCCCTAGTAATATGTAGTTAGTGCTGTGTATCCTAGTAATACTCATCCCTAGTAATATGTAGTTAGTGCTGTGTATCCTAGTAATACTCATCCCTAGTAATATGTAGTTAGTGTTGTGTATCCTAGTAATACTCATCCTTAGTAATATGTAGTTAGTGCTGTGTATCCTAGTAATACTCATCACTAGTAATATGTAGTTAGTGCTGTGTATCCTAGTAATACTCATCACTAGTAATATGTAGTTAGTGCTGTGTATCCTAGTAATACTCATCCCTAGTAATATGTAGTTAGTGCTGTGTATCCTAGTAATACTCATCCCTAGTAATATGTAGTTAGTGCTGTGTATCCTAGTAATACTCATCACTAGTAATATGTAGTTAGTGCTGTGTATCCTAGTAATACTCATCACTAGTAATATGTAGTTAGTGTTGTGTATCCTAGTAATACTCATCACTAGTAATATGTAGTTAGTGCTGTGTATCCTAGTAATACTCATCCCTAGTAATATGTAGTTAGTGCTGTGTATCCTAGTAATACTCATCACTAGTAATATGTAGTTAGTGCTGTGTATCCTAGTAATACTCATCCCTAGTAATATGTAGTTAGTGCTGTGTATCCTAGTAATACTCATCACTAGTAATATGTAGTTAGTGCTGTGTATCCTAGTAATACTCATCCCTAGTAATATGTAGTTAGTGCTGTGTATCCTAGTAATACTCATCCCTAGTAATATGTAGTTAGTGCTGTGTATCCTAGTAATACTCATCACTAGTAATATGTAGTTAGTGCTGTGTATCCTAGTAATACTCATCCCTAGTAATATGTAGTTAGTGCTGTGTATCCTAGTAATACTCATCACTAGTAATATGTAGTTAGTGCTGTGTATCCTAGTAATACTCATCCCTAGTAATATGTAGTTAGTGCTGTGTATCCTAGTAATACTCATCACTAGTAATATGTAGTTAGTGCTGTGTATCCTAGTAATACTCATCACTAGTAATATGTAGTTAGTGTTGTGTATCCTAGTAATACTCATCACTAGTAATATGTAGTTAGTGTTGTGTATCCTAGTAATACTCATCACTAGTAATATGTAGTTAGTGTTGTGTATCCTAGTAATACTCATCACTAGTAATATGTAGTTAGTGTTGTGTATCCTAGTAATACTCATCACTAGTAATATGTAGTTAGTGTTGTGTATCCTAGTAATACTCATCACTAGTAATACTCATCCCTAGTAATATGTAGTTAGTGCTGTGTATCCTAGTAATACTCATCACTAGTAATATGTAGTTAGTGCTGTGTATCCTAGTAATACTCATCACTAGTAATATGTAGTTAGTGTTGTGTATCCTAGTAATACTCATCACTAGTAATATGTAGTTAGTGCTGTGTATCCTAGTAATACTCATCCCTAGTAATATGTAGTTAGTGCTGTGTATCCTAGTAATACTCATCACTAGTAATATGTAGTTAGTGCTGTGTATCCTAGTAATACTCATCCCTAGTAATATGTAGTTAGTGCTGTGTATCCTAGTAATACTCATCACTAGTAATATGTAGTTAGTGCTGTGTATCCTGGTAATACTCATCACTAGTAATATGTAGTTAGTGCTGTGTATCCTAGTAATACTCATCACTAGTAATATGTAGTTAGTGCTGTGTATCCTAGTAATACTCATCACTAGTAATATGTAGTTAGTGCTGTGTATCCTAGTAATACTCATCACTAGTAATATGTAGTTAGTGCTGTGTATCCTAGTAATACTCATCACTAGTAATATGTAGTTAGTGCTGTGTATCCTAGTAATACTCATCCCTAGTAATATGTAGTTAGTGCTGTGTATCCTAGTAATACTCATCACTAGTAATATGTAGTTAGTGCTGTGTATCCTGGTAATACTCATCCCTAGTAATATGTAGTTAGTGCTGTGTATCCTAGTAATACTCATCCCTAGTAATATGTAGTTAGTGCTGTGTATCCTAGTAATACTCATCCCTAGTAATATGTAGTTAGTGCTGTGTATCCTAGTAATACTCATCCCTGGTAATATGTAGTTAGTGCTGTGTATCCTAGTAATACTCATCACTAGTAATATGTAGTTAGTGCTGTGTATCCTGGTAATACTCATCACTAGTAATATGTAGTTAGTGCTGTGTATCCTAGTAATACTCATCACTAGTAATATGTAGTTAGTGCTGTGTATCCTGGTAATACTCATCACTAGTAATATGTAGTTAGTGCTGTGTATCCTAGTAATACTCATCCCTAGTAATATGTAGTTAGTGCTGTGTATCCTAGTAATACTCATCCCTAGTAATATGTAGTTAGTGCTGTGTATCCTAGTAATACTCATCACTAGTAATATGTAGTTAGTGCTGTGTATCCTAGTAATACTCATCACTAGTAATATGTAGTTAGTGTTGTGTATCCTAGTAATACTCATCACTAGTAATATGTAGTTAGTGCTGTGTATCCTAGTAATACTCATCCCTAGTAATATGTAGTTAGTGCTGTGTATCCTAGTAATACTCATCACTAGTAATATGTAGTTAGTGCTGTGTATCCTAGTAATACTCATCCCTAGTAATATGTAGTTAGTGCTGTGTATCCTAGTAATACTCATCACTAGTAATATGTAGTTAGTGCTGTGTATCCTGGTAATACTCATCACTAGTAATATGTAGTTAGTGCTGTGTATCCTAGTAATACTCATCACTAGTAATATGTAGTTAGTGCTGTGTATCCTAGTAATACTCATCACTAGTAATATGTAGTTAGTGCTGTGTATCCTAGTAATACTCATCACTAGTAATATGTAGTTAGTGCTGTGTATCCTAGTAATACTCATCACTAGTAATATGTAGTTAGTGCTGTGTATCCTAGTAATACTCATCCCTAGTAATATGTAGTTAGTGCTGTGTATCCTAGTAATACTCATCACTAGTAATATGTAGTTAGTGCTGTGTATCCTGGTAATACTCATCCCTAGTAATATGTAGTTAGTGCTGTGTATCCTAGTAATACTCATCCCTAGTAATATGTAGTTAGTGCTGTGTATCCTAGTAATACTCATCCCTAGTAATATGTAGTTAGTGCTGTGTATCCTAGTAATACTCATCCCTGGTAATATGTAGTTAGTGCTGTGTATCCTAGTAATACTCATCACTAGTAATATGTAGTTAGTGCTGTGTATCCTGGTAATACTCATCACTAGTAATATGTAGTTAGTGCTGTGTATCCTAGTAATACTCATCACTAGTAATATGTAGTTAGTGCTGTGTATCCTGGTAATACTCATCACTAGTAATATGTAGTTAGTGCTGTGTATCCTAGTAATACTCATCCCTAGTAATATGTAGTTAGTGCTGTGTATCCTAGTAATACTCATCCCTAGTAATATGTAGTTAGTGCTGTGTATCCTAGTAATACTCATCACTAGTAATATGTAGTTAGTGCTGTGTAAAAAACCTGAAATGGTCTGTGTTGATCTTCAGAGGTTTAAATATGGAGTCTGAGGTGGGTGTGGTCTCACCATGGGCTTCTGGTGGGAGGGTCCAGGGATGGCGACTCCACTGCTGGTGCTCTCAGCCTTCTTGGTGAGCTGCACATAGACTTTGCCATGGTCCTTGGACACCAGACTGTGGTACAGGTCGTCATACTTGATCTCCAGGAAAATGGCCTCACGGTCCACCTGCTCTCCAGGCTTCAGGAAGTAGACCACTTTGGAGGAGATGAGCACGCTGTAGCTGTCCATGGGCTCCACTGCGATGAAGCTGCCGGCGGGAAGAAGAAGAGACGACGCATGAAGGGACCTTGGACTCCGAGTGGGGGACAGGAGACTTACAACTCAGACTGGATGTTGTCTGTCAGGCGGAACAGCTGATCCTGACCCTCAGCCTGCAGGGCCGAGTAGCGGGGGAGGAGACCCTGGGGACCTTTGCAGCAGCGAGGCTTCCTCACACGATGTACACTTGACCTGCATCACATCATACACCTGACATGATGTACACTTGACCTGCATCACACCTGACATGATGTACACTTAACCTGCATCACATTATACACCTGACATGATGTACACCTGACCTGCATCACATTATACACCTGACATGATGTACACTTAACCTGCATCACATTATACACCTGACACGATGTACACTTGACCTGCATCACATTAGACACCTGACATGATGTACACTCAACCTGCATCACATTAGACACCTGACATGATGTACACTTGACCTGCATCACATTAGACATGATGTACACTTAAACTGCATCACATTATACACCTGACATGATGTACACTTAACCTGCATCACATTATACACCTGACATGATGTACACTTAACCTGCATCACATTAGACACCTGCCATGATGTACACTTAACCTGCATCACATTATACACCTGACATGATGTACACTTAACCTGCATCACATTATACACCTGACATGATGTACACTTAACCTGCACCACGCATTAGACACCTGACATGATGTACACTTAACCTGCATCACATTATACACCTGACATGATGTACACTTAACCTGCACCACGCATTAGACACCTGACATGATGTACACTTAACCTGCATCACATTATACACCTGACATGATGTACACTTAACCTGCATCACATTAGACACCTGACATGATGTACACTTAACCTGCACCACACATGATGTACATCACATTATACACCAACAAACCCCGTTTCCATATGAGTTGGGAAAGTGTGTTAGATGTAAATATAAACAGAATACAATGATTTGCAAATCCTTTTCAAGCCATATTCAGTTGAATATGCTACAAAGACAACATATTTCATGTTCAAACTCATAAACTTATTTTTTTTGCAAATAATCATTAACTTCAGAATTTGATGCCGGCAACACGTGACAAAGAAGTTGGGAAAGGTGGCAATAAATACTAACAAAGTTGAGGAATGCTCATCAAACACTTATTTGGAACATTCCATATGTGTGCAGGCTAATTGGGAACAGGTGGGTGCCATGATTGGCTATAAAAACAGCTTCCCAAAATATGCAAGAAAGACGACTATTTTTGGACAAATGAAGATTCACAACCTTATCTTTTTGAAGCTGAATATACGGAGGATGAACTACTGCTTCTAGAAGCCAGCACGATAGCAGAGTGAGACGTTGGAACCGACGGAAGCCGAGAGAGTGAGGTGAAAGTGACTTGAAGCTGCAAAACAAGGAACTTATAGCCTTGCTATTTCGACATAAATGGAGTGCTTACCCAAATAAACCGGTAAAAACTTTGCTGGCCAGCTGGACCAAACAGACAACTGTCCATGGAGCGGATCACGCTGTATAATGATCATGATACACGTCATGTGTATTATTACAACTACAGTACATACTAGCTGTGTACAAACAAAACATGAAATAATACTTTACACATACTGTAATATGATTGCTGTTCCTCAGTACAGATTGATGTAATATCAAAGTGTTGTGTATTACAAACTCAAAGGCGTTTTGTGCTGACGTAGAAGCTAGCTTTTCTCTTGTTGAGTTAGCTTTTATGGCTAATAATGTGTTAGTACGCTAGAAAAAGAGTTCCTCAGTGTTCTCTCTTACGATAACAATGTTGCTACAGTTTGTTATTATAAATGTTACACAACATAAATAAAGTATTGTTGACAGTTTATGAATGCCTTTTTAAAGGTAGAAATGTTTGCTAACATTAGCCGCATTGCTAGCCACCAAAAACGAGACCATTTTAAATGTTAAAAAGCCTAAAAAAACAACTTTAGTCTTCTTGTCTGCGGTAATGATTGTGAAGGATAGTTCCACAAAAAGTGCAGTGTCCCTTTAAGGATGGAAGATAACGGCGGGAAGGCGGTGGCCCACCTGTGGTTGCTGAGACTCGCCATGTCTCGGACCGTCTGTGCCGTCTCTGAAGCAAAGTCCAGCGCTCCCGCCACCGGTTTGGTCACCGTGCCGACCAGACCTTTACCCAGACCAGAGAAGAAGCCGCTGACTCCACCCTCCGTCTTCACGCCCTCCACGGTGGAGGTGATGATGCTGGTCATGCCTCCTATGATCCCTGCGTCAGAGTACATGGACTACATGACTGACAGGTAGCAAGTCCATCTCATACTGTACATAATATTACTGTCCATGAAAGTACATGTACTACATGACTGACAGGTAGCAAGTCCATCTCATACTGTACATAATATTACTGTCCATGAAAGTACATGGACTACATGACTGACAGGTAGCAAGTCCATCTCATACTGTACATAATATTACTGTCCATGAAAGTACATGTACTACATGACTGACAAGTAGCAAGTCCATCTCATACTGTACATAATATTACTGTCCATGAAAGTACATGTACTACATGACTGACAGGTGGCAAGTCCATCTCATACTGTACATAATATTACTGTCCATGAAAGTACATGTACTACATGACTGACAAGTAGCAAGTCCATCTCATACTGTACATAATATTACTGTCCATGAAAGTACATGTACTACATGACTGACAAGTAGCAAGTCCATCTCATACTGTACATAATATTACTGTCCATGAAAGTACATGGACTACATGACTGACAGGTAGCAAGTCCATCTCATACTGTACATAATATTACTGTCCATGAAAGTACATGTACTACATGACTGACAAGTAGCAAGTCCATCTCATACTGTACATAATATTACTGTCCATGAAAGTACATGTACTACATGACTGACAGGTAGCAAGTTCATATCATACTGTACATAATATTACTGTCCATGAAAGTACATGTACTACATGACTGACAAGTAGCAAGTCCAGCTCATACTGTACATAATATTACTGTCCATGAAAGTACATGTACTACATGACTGACAGGTAGCAAGTCCATCTCATACTGTACATAATATTACTGTCCATGAAAGTACATGTACTACATGACTGACAGGTAGCAAGTCCATCTCATACTGTACATAATATTACTGTCCATGAAAGTACATGTACTACATGACTGACAGGTAGCAAGTCCATCTCATACTGTACATAATATTACTGTCCATGAAAGTACATGTACTACATGACTGACAGGTAGCAAGTCCATCTCATACTGTACATAATATTACTGTCCATGAAAGTACATGTACTACATGACTGACAGGTAGCATGTCCATCTCATACTGTACATAATATTACTGTCCATGAAAGTACATGTACTACATGACTGACAAGTAGCAAGTCCATCTCATACTGTACATAATATTACTGTCCATGAAAGTACATGTACTACATGACTGACAGGTAGCAAGTCCATCTCATACTGTACATAATATTACTGTCCATGAAAGTACATGTACTACATGACTGACAGGTAGCAAGTCCATCTCATACTGTACATAATATTACTGTCCATGAAAGTACATGTACTACATGACTGACAAGTAGCATGTCCATCTCATACTGTACATAATATTACTGTCCATGAAAGTACATGTACTACATGACTGACAGGTAGTAAGTCCATCTCATACTGTACATAATATTACTGTCCATGAAAGTACATGTACTACATGACTGACAGGTAGTAAGTCCATCTCATACTGTACATAATATTACTGTCCATGAAAGTACATGTACTACATGACTGACAGGTAGCAAGTCCATCTCATACTGTACATAATATTACTGTCCATGAAAGTACATGTACTACATGACTGACAGGTAGCAAGTCCATCTCATACTGTACATAATATTACTGTCCATGAAAGTACATGTACTACATGACTAAGAGGTAGCAAGTCCATCTCATACTGTACATAATATTACTGTCCATGAAAGTACATGTACTACATGACTAAGAGGTAGCAAGTCCATCTCATACTGTACATAATATTACTGTCCATGAAAGTACATGTACTACATGACTGACAGGTAGCAAGTCCATCTCATACTGTACATAATATTACTGTCCATGAAAGTACATGTACTACATGACTGACAAGTAGCAAGTCCATCTCATACTGTACATAATATTACTGTCCATGAAAGTACATGTACTACATGACTGACAGGTAGCAAGTCCATCTCATACTGTACATAATATTACTGTCCATGAAAGTACATGTACTACATGACTGACAGGTAGCAAGTCCATCTCATACTGTACATAATATTACTGTCCATGAAAGTACATGTACTACATGACTGACAAGTAGCAAGTCCATCTCATACTGTACATAATATTACTGTCCATGAAAGTACATGTACTACATGACTGACAGGTAGCATGTCCATCTCATACTGTACATAATATTACTGTCCATGAAAGTACATGTACTACATGACTGACAGGTAGCAAGTCCATCTCATACTGTACATAATATTACTGTCCATGAAAGTACATGTACTACATGACTGACAAGTAGCAAGTTCATCTCATACTGTACATAATATTACTGTCCATGAAAGTACATGTACTACATGACTGACAGGTAGCATGTCCATCTCATACTGTACATAATATTACTGTCCATGAAAGTACATGTACTACATGACTGACAGGTAGCAAGTCCATCTCATACTGTACATAATATTACTGTCCATGAAAGTACATGTACTACATGACTGACAAGTAGCAAGTTCATCTCATACTGTACATAATATTACTGTCCATGAAAGTACATGTACTACATGACTGACAGGTAGCAAGTCCATCTCATACTGTACATAATATTACTGTCCATGAAAGTACATGTACTACATGACTGACAGGTAGCAAGTCCATCTCATACTGTACATAATATTACTGTCCATGAAAGTACATGTACTACATGACTGACAAGTAGCAAGTTCATCTCATACTGTACATAATATTACTGTCCATGAAAGTACATGTACTACATGACTGACAGGTAGCAAGTCCATCTCATACTGTACATAATATTACTGTCCATGAAAGTACATGTACTACATGACTGACAGGTAGCAAGTCCATCTCATACTGTACATAATATTACTGTCCATGAAAGTACATGTACTACATGACTGACAGGTAGCAAGTCCATCTCATACTGTACATAATATTACTGTCCATGAAAGTACATGTACTACATGACTGACAAGTAGCAAGTCCATCTCATACTGTACATAATATTACTGTCCATGTTGCAGCCTCGCTCTGTCACCTTTTTTTCTCTCATATTTTTGACCTAATTTATGTTTGACATGAATGGCACTATAACCATATATAGTTTATTTTTTCAATATATAGATAAATAATTTAATATATTGATTTTTTTACCTTTATGATTCCCCTCAAGTTAGTTCCAGAGTACCCAGAAGGGTCTCAGTCATTAAAATATAAAGTGTATTAGTCAGGTAGGTTGTGAGTTCAAACCCCGGCCGAGTCATACCAAAGACTAGAAAAATAGGAGTCATTACCTCCCTGCTTGGCACTCAGCATTAAGTGTTGGAATTGGGGGTTAAATCACCATAAATGATTCCCGGGCACGGCACAGCTGCTGCTCACTGCTCCCCTCACCTCCCAGGGGGTGATCAAGGGTGATGGGTCAAATGCAGAGAATAATTTCACCACATCTAGTGTGTGTGTGACCATCATTGCTACTCTAACTTTAAATTTAATATATATATATATATATATATATATATATATACATATATATATATGAGTTTGAGTTTATATCGAACATGCAAACATACAACATGTTACATCAAAATGTCCAGTTTCTCTTTTCTACATGTTCAAAAAGGAGTAGGAAGAAGTAGAATTTATTTAATCCTGCCTCTTATCTTTTACATAACAGTTGCAAAAACTTTTGTTCACTTCCTGTTCTCAATTTATTGACAATATGTGTCTTACATGAATGGCACTATAACCATTTACAGTTTATTTTTTCCAATATATATATATACATACACACAGTGGTGGTCAAAAGTGTACATACACGTGTAAAGAACATCATGTCATGGCTGTCTTGAGTTTCCAATCATTTATTTTTTTGTGATGTAGTGATTGGAGCACATGTTGCTCACAAAAAGCATTCATGAAGTTTGCTTCTTTTATGAATTTATTATGTCTCTACTGAAAATGTGAGTAAATTGATGAAGGTGGACGCTGACTTAAACAAGTTGAAAAACTTATTGGGGTGTTACCATTTAGTGGTCAATTGTAGGGAATATGTACTGTACTGTGCAATCTACTAATAATATGTACTGTACTGTGCAATCTACTAATAATATGTACTGTACTGTGCAATCTACTAATAATATGTACTGTACTGTGCAATCTACTAATAATATGTACTGTACTGTGCAATCTACTAATAATATGTACTGTACTGTGCAATCTACTAATAATATGTACTGTACTGTGCAATCTACTAATAATATGTACTGTACTGTGCAATCTACTAATAATATGTACTGTACTGTGCAATCTACTAATAATATGTACTGTACTGTGCAATCTACTAATAATATGTACTGTACTGTGCAATCTACTAATAAAAGTATCAATCAATCCAAAAAATGTGCTGGGTCAAAAGTATACATACAGCAATGTTAATATTTGCTTTAATGTCCCTTGGCAAGTTTACCTGCAATAAGGCGCTTTTGCTAGTCATCCACAAGCTGCTGCTTGCATTTTTCACCACAAAATTGCTGCCGTTCAGCTAAATGTGTTGCTTTTCTGACATGGACTTGTTTCTTCAGCATTGTCCACACCTTTAAATCAGGACTTTGGGAAGGCCATTCTAAAACCTTCATTCTAGTCTGATTTAGCCTTTGTTTGGGGTCATTGTCCAATAGGACCATGCTGCCACCACCATATATATATGTGTATGTGTAGATATATATTGTTACTTTACATGCAGTCAGCTTTGAGTATTATGTGGTGGACTTATAATAAAAAAGAGATGATACCATGAGCTAGTCCGTGGATGCCAGCGACCAGGTGCTCTCCACTAGTGGCGCCGTGGTATCTGATGTACTCTCGCTCAGTCTGGTGGCGGTTGTCCATGGTCTTCCCCAGCCCATCAGATAAGGTCCCTGCAAACTACAAGACAACAGATGTGATGTGACGCCTGCAAGCTTCTCTAAAACAAGACGTACCTTGGCAGCAGAGTTGGACACGCCATGCGTCACGTTGCGTATAAGACCGCCCACGTTGCCGTACTTGATGAGCTCCGACATACCCTCAGACACGTCGTTGAGGAGTCCTATCGGATTCCCGAGGAAGTCCACCGATCCCAAGATCTGGGCTGCCTGGCTGATCAGCTCCTTGAGAGAAAAAGCAGAGTGAGATGAGACAAACATTAACAATGAGTCTGCAGCGGATTAGAGCGGCCGTGCCAGCAACCTGAGGGTTCTTGGTTCAATTCCTGCTTCTGCTATCCTAGTCACAGCTCTTGTGTCCTTGGGCAAGACACTTCACCCACCTGCTGCCGGTGCCACCCACCTGCTCCCGGTGCCACCCACCTGCTGCCGGTGCCACCCACCTACTCCCGGTGCCACCCACCTGCTGCCGGTGCCACCCACCTGCTGCCGGTGCCACCCACCTGCTCCCGGTGCCACCCACCTGCTGCCGGTGCCACCCACCTACTCCCGGTGCCACCCACCTGCTGCCAGTGCCACCCACCTGCTGCCGGTGCCACCCACCTGCTCCCGGTGCCACCCACCTGCTCCCGGTGCCACCCACCTGCTCCCGGTGCCACCCACCTGCTCCCAGTGCCACCCACCTGCTGCTAGTGCCACCCACCTGCTCCCGGTGCCACCCACCTGCTGCCGGTGCCACCCACCTGCTGCCAGTGCCACCCACCTGCTCCCAGTGCCACCCACCTGCTCCCGGTGCCACCCACCTGCTGCCGGTGCCACCCACCTGCTCCCGGTGCCACCCACCTGCTCCCGGTGCCACCCACCTGCTCCCAGTGCCACCCACCTGCTGCCAGTGCCACCCACCTGCTGCTAGTGCCACCCACCTGCTGCCGGTGCCACCCACCTGCTCCCGGTGCCACCCACCTGCTGCCAGTGCCACCCACACTGCTTTAAATACAATGTAACTTAGATCATGGCTTTCACTAGGTAAAGCGCTTTCAGGCACAAGAGAAAAAGCGCTATATAAATAAAATTCACTTCACAAAATAATACTACAGTCCAACCTCAATTTACAAAAAACCTCAATTTGCACATTTTCCAATTTACAAACTTTATAGCGAGTCAAGTACGTGCTAAGTGTGTCTGTGTGTACCAACGCTTCATTTATTCATTTTGTGTCTCGCGGGCGGGACGTCAAAATGTAGATGTTTCTTTAAAAAGTGCCTCTGCAGGTTATATTCCTTTGAGGCTGCGGTTACTTATTTAGCAAGTAAACACATCAGCTTTCACACGGCACTGTCAATAAATTCATTATTCTGCCCTCGCTACTCGTCTCCAGCGTGTGCAGATAGTTAACAGCACCAAGAATCAAAGGTTAGGTTCCTTCTTCTGAATCTTTTTCCTTCCTCAGTTGAATTTCTTTACACGTCTCTTTATTTAGGTTTGTAAGACAGAAAAAATAAATAAATACAAAAGAACATCGTACATTGTGTATTTTACACAATGTACGTTACATAATTAAAATAGAAGGTTTAGTGTTCATACACACAGCAAACATTGCACACGTGGTTTAACACAATCAAACCTAAAGTGTGGCTTTATCGCCTTCTGCTGGTCAACCTCAGCACTACATGTATTTAATCAGTTTTGAAAGTTAAAAAGCCAAAAACAACACGACCACAAATACAGAAGACATCAAAAAGTCAGCAATTTTGTTGTCCAGTCGCTGTTAAAAGTCAGATTTTTGCAATTTATTAGGATTTTTTTCAGTGTCGATAGTGCCTTCTCCTTCTGCTCACTAATTGCTGCTTCATTAAGACACATATGCTTCGCTATTGCCCCCTGTGGGCTGGTGGGAGTACTGCATACATGAATGGTTTCATCAAGACTATTTGGGGGATGTTCGGTGGGCCAAATTAAAAGCTTTGACGAGGCGGCTGTGACTAAGCTTGCTTTAGACACTTCTCAGTGCTTCAGAGTGTTCACCTTTTGTGTGTTTTCTCCCCTTTTGACAAGTTTTGTCCATTTTGCTAACTTAACATGAGCTTCAAAAAGACAACAGAGCAGCGTGGAAAGAAGGATGGAAACACTGTGGAGTTAAAAAAAAGACAGTTTGCCAGGTGTACATAAATGCTGCTCATAAGTATGGAAGATTCGACCAAGCAGGATTCGTACCACAGCTTTTCTTAATAATAATAATTATTAGGGTTGCAAATCTTTGGGTGTCCCACGATTCCATTCAATATCGATTCTTGGGGTCACGATTCGATAATATATCGATTTTTTCGATTCTCGATTGAAAAACGATATTTTTCCGATTGAAAAGGATTGTGTATTCATTCAATACATAGATTTCAGCAGGATCTACCCCAGTCTGCTGACATGTTAGCAGAGTAGTAGATTTAAAAAAAAAAAAAAAGCTTTTATAATTGTAAAGGACAATGTTTTATCAACTGATTGCAATAATGTAAATTTGTTTGAACTATTAAAGGAAGCAAAAATATGACTTATTTTATCTTTGTGCAAACATTGGACACAGTGTGTTGTCCAGCTTATGAGATGCCATGCAAGTGTAAGCCACTGTGACACTATTGTTCTTTTTGATTTAAATTTTCATCTGTTGTTGATAATATTCATTTTTGTTTCACTACTTTTGTTTTGTTCTGTGTGGTGTTTGTGTCTCCTCTCAATTGCTCCGTTTATTGCAGTTCTGAGTGTTGCTGGCTCAGCTTTGCTTTTGGAATTGGATTGCATTGTTATGGTATTGCTGTGTAGTGCTTTGTTGGATTGATTAAAAAAAAAATAGATTTTTTAAAAATGACAATCGATTCTGAATCGCACAACGTATTCGAATCGATTTTTTCCCACACCCCTAATAATTATAGATTAAATTTGTAAAAAGTAAAATAAATAGAAAGAAAAATTAAAACTATAACAGTCAAATAGCTAGAACTAGCACACATATATCTAAAAAAAGGCTTTTAAAAAAAAGAAGGTTTTGTTTTTTTAAATAATCCACAGTCTGTGGTGCCCTCAGGTGGTCAGGGAGAGCGTTCTATAGACTGGGAGCGGCGGGGCAGAAAACCCGGTCTCCCATATTTTGGAGGATTTGGTGGTGAGCAGTTCTTCTTGAAAAAGATACTTATTTCACAACGGAGGAGAGTGATTATCTTTCATTCAGTGGAACCCTACTCCTTCCTCCTCTCCCTCCTTCTTTGCCATTGTTAGTGTAAGATTGTACTTTTTTAAATGGAGCAGTATGGTTGTTAAAGTTTAGGATGTTTGGGATTTCTGATTGTTTGTGAGGGCACCAAAGGGACTTCTAAGTGTTGACAGAGCAGTGCATACAGGACAGTTAATAAAGATAAAGTCTGTTTGATA
The DNA here is from genome assembly GCF_033978795.1 of Nerophis ophidion. NCBI lineage: Eukaryota > Metazoa > Chordata > Actinopteri > Syngnathiformes > Syngnathidae > Nerophis > Nerophis ophidion. The sequence continues at coordinate 2,226,021 of NC_084616.1, forward strand.
TACAGTAGTCTATATCAGTGACGTGCGGTGAACTAAACACCAGGTGAAGCATACATACTTTTTTTTCCTATTTTTTTTTAACTTAAATTCACATGTGCAGCTCTAGGTTTAGGTGCAACCTGATCTATGTTGCACATTAGAGTTACAGGGAAAAAAGGAGTTATTCGCTTTCATAAAAACGTTATAGTGATATGATAAATGGGTCCAAAAAGTATTTGATAAAGTTGTTATTAAATACTTTTTGGTCCCATTTGCTTTTAACAAAATAAATCAAGTATTGTGAGTGTATTGGCAAGTACTTCATCTTGGATACAGTATATAATCCTCCATATTGGCAAATACTTTATCTTGGATACAGTATATAATCCTCCATATTGGCAAATACTTCATCTTGGATACAGTATATAATCCTCCATATTGGCAAATACTTTACCTTGGATACAGTATATAATCCTCCATATTGGCAAGTATTTCATCTTGGATACAGTATATAATCCTCCATATTGGCAAGTACTTCATCTTGGATACAGTATATAATCCTCCATATTGGCAAATACTTCATCTTGGATACAGTATATAATCCTCCATATTGGCAAGTACTTCATCTTGGATACAGTATATAATCCTCCATATTGGCAAGTATTTCATCTTGGATACAGTATATAATCCTCCATATTGGCAAGTACTTCATCTTGGATACAGTATATAATCCTCCATATTGGCAAGTACTTCATCTTGGATACAGTATATAATCCTCCATATTGGCAAATACTTCATCTTGGATACAGTATATAATCCTCCATATTGGCAAATACTTCATCTTGGATACAGTATATAATCCTCCATATTGGCAAGTACTTCATCTTGGATACAGTATATAATCCTCCATATTGGCAAATACTTCATCTTGGATACAGTATATAATCCTCCATATTGGCAAGTACTTCATCTTGGATACAGTATATAATCCTCCATATTGGCAAATACTTCATCTTGGATACAGTATATAATCCTCCATATTGGCAAGTACTTCATCTTGGATACAGTATATAATCCTCCATATTGGCAAATACTTCATCTTGGATACAGTATATAATCCTCCATATTGGCAAGTACGTCATCTTGGATACAGTATATAATCCTCCATATTGGCAAATACTTCATCTTGGATACAGTATATAATCCTCCATATTGGCAAATACTTCATCTTGGATACAGTATATAATCCTCCATATTGGCAAATACTTCATCTTGGATACAGTATATAATCCTCCATATTGGCAAATACTTCATCTTGGATACAGTATATAATCCTCCATATTGGCAAATACTTCATCTTGGATACAGTATATAATCATCCATATTGGCAAGTACTTCATCTTGGATACAGTATATAATCCTCCATATTGGCAAGTACTTCATCTTGGATACAGTATATAATCCTCCATATTGGCAAGTATTTCATCTTGGATACAGTATATAATCCTCCATATTGGCAAGTATTTCATCTTGGATACAGTATATAATCCTCCATATTGGCAAGTATTTCATCTTGGATACAGTATATAATCCTCCATATTGGCAAATACTTCATCTTGGATACAGTATATAATCCTCCATATTGGCAAATACTTCATCTTGGATACAGTATATAATCCTCCATATTGGCAAATACTTCATCTTGGATACAGTATATAATCCTCCATATTGGCAAGTACTTCATCTTGGATACAGTATATAATCATCCATATTGGCAAGTACTTCATCTTGGATACAGTATAAAATCCTCCATATTGGCAAGTACTTCATCTTGGATACAGTATATAATCCTCCATATTGGCAAGTATTTCATCTTGGATACAGTATATAATCCTCCATATTGGCAAGTATTTCATCTTGGATACAGTATATAATCCTCCATATTGGCAAGTATTTCATCTTGGATACAGTATATAATCCTCCATATTGGCAAATACGTCATCTTGGATACAGTATATAATCCTCCATATTGGCAAATACTTCATCTTGGATACAGTATATAATCCTCCATATTGGCAAATACTTCATCTTGGATACAGTATATAATCCTCCATATTGGCAAGTACTTCATCTTGGATACAGTATATAATCATCCATATTGGCAAGTACTTCATCTTGGATACAGTATATAATCCTCCATATTGGCAAGTACTTCATCTTGGATACAGTATATAATCCTCCATATTGGCAAGTATTTCATCTTGGATACAGTATATAATCCTCCATATTGGCAAGTATTTCATCTTGGATACAGTATATAATCCTCCATATTGGCAAATACTTCATCTTGGATACAGTATATAATCCTCCATATTGGCAAATACTTCATCTTGGATACAGTATATAATCCTCCATATTGGCAAATACTTCATCTTGGATACAGTATATAATCCTCCATATTGGCAAATACTTCATCTTGGATACAGTATATAATCCTCCATATTGGCAAGTATCTCATCTTGGATACAGTATATAATCCTCCATATTGGCAAATACTTCATCTTGGATACAGTATATAATCCTCCATATTGGCAAGTACTTCATCTTGGATACAGTATATAATCCTCCATATTGGCAAATACTTCATCTTGGATACAGTATATAATCCTCCATATTGGCAAGTACTTCATCTTGGATACAGTATATAATCCTCCATATTGGCAAGTACTTCATCTTGGATACAGTATATAATCCTCCATATTGGCAAATACTTCATCTTGGATACAGTATATAATCCTCCATATTGGCAAATACTTCATCTTGGATACAGTATATAATCCTCCATATTGGCAAGTACTTCATCTTGGATACAGTATATAATCCTCCATATTGGCAAGTATTTCATCTTGGATACAGTATATAATCCTCCATATTGGCAAATACTTCATCTTGGATACAGTATATAATCCTCCATATTGGCAAATACTTCATCTTGGATACAGTATATAATCCTCCACATTGGCAGAAACATTCATTTCATTCAATTTCTTTCCAAGAAATTAAACAATATTTTTGCATCTGCCAAAAAACACCCACAAACGCTGGCTTACTCTAATAAAAATGCCATGTTTGTTATAAATAGAGTTTAAGAAAAAAATGCTGTCTTCCGCTGGAGAGACCTGTGTCTGCTAGCTTGAGCGCTCCCACTTCTCCCCGTGTGGCCAGTCAGAGTACTGCTGAGGCATTCAACTGCAAGTTGTCAATGTATCGCCCCCTACCTTGAGGCAGAGGTACTTGCTGCCTCATGGCCTGCCTTTTCCACGTGGCAACAAGCATGCGCCCCCTCCCACTCACGCCCAATACACACTCTGTGTCTGCCTCACTTCTCATCTGCTGCATTGTTTTAATCAGGAAACATGGAATTTTCGCCATTTTGACCATGAAAATGATCAAAATATACAGGAACCACATTAAAATCACATAGAAAGCATAAACCAAAAGAGAAATATTAAAACTTATTGTATTACTTTGTTTTGGAACATAAGATGGTCAAGCCACCTGGTGGCAGGTGAGGCACTGGCTCTCCTGACAGCACGTCACTTTATTTTGTGTTCAAACCTTTACTAGAATATCAACTTTTGTCAAGGCTAGACACAATTCTTCATGTTTACATTGTTTCCTCGGGGGAAGTAAGCTTCACTATACAAACTATTCAATGAAGTTGGTAAATAAAGAGGACAACACCTCCATTAACGGCGTGCTCCTACCTCTCTGAAGTGCTTGAGGATGTCGTTGATGATGATCTCCTGGGTCTCGTAGGGGTGCACTCTGGTGAAGGGGTACATGTTGACAACAGCGTCCTCAAAACGAACCAGCGGGAACCCCAGGGTACCTTTCAAAGCCTGTGTGGACAACACACCATGACTCGGCACTTCCTTTCCAGTGGAGGAAGGTAGGGTGAGAAAGGTCACCTTGAGGTCGGCAGGCAGCTTGTGAGAGGTGAGGACGCTCAGCTTGACCTGAGGGAGGCTGATCTTCAGGTTCTCAAAGTAGTAACGTTTGGGGGGTCCTGCATCCCTGTTGGGTCTCTCATGCAGGTTTTCATCCAGTTTCTCCAGCTCTGCATCCACAACTCGTGTTATTGTGTCTAAGTACGGATCAAATGTTAGGCCTGGAATCTTTGATGTAACATGTTAGCGACTCATCAGGAATAATCCTCTCAATGTACAAAAGCAGTCAAGTTGTCACTTTGTGTAAATGCTAAATAAAAAGAGAATACAACAAATCCTTTTCAACTTATATTTAATTAAATAAACTGCAAAGACAATATGTCTCATCTTCAAACTGAGAAATGTTAATTCTTAGCAAATATTAGCTTATTTGGAATTTGAAGGCTGCAACATGTTTGAAAAAGCTGGCACAAGTGGCAAAAAAGAGTGAGAAAGTTGAAGAATGCTCATCAAAGACTTATTGGGAACATCCCACAGGTGAACAGGCTAATTGGGAACAGGTGGGTGCCATGATTGGCTATAAAAACAGCTTCCCCAAAAATGCTCACTCATTCACAAACAAGGACGAGGCAAGGGTCACCACTATGTCCCCCCCTCCCTTGTGGAGGGGGTCCGGTCCGATGACCATGGATGAAGTACTGGCTGTCCAGAGTCGAGACCCAGGATGGACCGCTCGTCGGGACCCAGGATGGACCGCTCGCCTGTATCGGTTGGGGACATCTCTACGCTGCTGATCCGCTTGAGATGGTTTCCTGTGGACGGGACTCTCGCTACTGTCTTGGATCCGCTTGAACTGAACTCTCGCTGCTGTGTTGGAGCCACTATGGATTGAACTTTCACAGTATCATGTTAGACCCGCTTGACATCCATTGCTTTCGGTCCCCTAGAGGGGGGGGGGGTTGCCCACATCTGAGGTCCTCTCCAAGGTTTCTCATAGTCAGCATTGTCACTGGCGTCCCACTGGATGTGAATTCTCCCTGCCCACTGGGTGTGAGTTTTCCTTGCCCTTTTGTGGGTTCTTCCGAGGATGTTGTAGTCGTAATGATTTGTGCAGTCCTTTGAGACATTTGTGATTTGGGGCTATATAAATAAACATTGATTGATTTGTCAACAAATGCCTGAGCAAAGTGTTTAAGAACAACATTTTTCAAGCAGCTGTTGCAAGGAATTTAGGGATTTCACCATCTACGCTCCGTAATATCAAAAGGTAAGTGTAAGCCATGATATTATGGACCTTGGATCCCTCAGGCGGTACTGCATCAAAAAGACACATCGTGTGTAAAGGATATCACCATATGGGCTCAGGAACACTTCATTAAACCACTGTCAGTAACTACAGTTGTTTGCTACATCTGTAAGTGCAAGTTAAAACTCTACTATACAAAGCCAAAGCCATTTATCAACAACACCCAGAAATGCTTCGCTGGGCCCGAGCTCATCTAAGATGGCCTGATGCAAAGTGGAAAAGTGTTCTGTGGTCTGACGAGTCCACATTTCAAATTGGTTTTGGAAACTGTGGACCAAAGAGGAAAAGAACCATGGGGATTGTTGTAGGGTGAAAGTGTTGTAGTCAGCATGTGTGATGGTATGGGGGTGTATTAGTGATTGTTGTAGGGTGAAAGTGTTGTAGTCAGCATGTGTGATGGTATGGGGGTGTATTAGTGATTGTTGTAGGGTGAAAGTGTTGTAGTCAGCATGTGTGATGGTATGGGGGTGTATTAGTGATTGTTGTAGGGTGAAAGTGTTGTAGTCAGCATGTGTGATGGTATGGGGGTGTATTAGTGATTGTTGTAGGGTGAAAGTGTTGTAGTCAGCATGTGTGATGGTATGGGGGTGTATTAGTGATTGTTGTAGGGTGAAATGGTTGTAGTCAGCATGTGTGATGGTATGGGGGTGTATTAGTGATTGTTGTAGGGTGAAAGTGTTGTAGTCAGCATGTGTGATGGTATGGGGGTGTATTAGTGATTGTTGTAGGGTGAAAGTGTTGTAGTCAGCATGTGTGATGGTATGGGGGTGTATTAGTGATTGTTGTAGGGTGAAAGTGTTGTAGTCAGCATGTGTGATGGTATGGGGGTGTATTAGTGATTGTTGTAGGGTGAAATGGTTGTAGTCAGCATGTGTGATGGTATGGGGGTGTATTAGTGATTGTTGTAGGGTGAAAGTGTTGTAGTCAGCATGTGTGATGGTATGGGGGTGTATTAGTGATTGTTGTAGGGTGAAAGTGTTGTAGTCAGCATGTGTGATGGTATGGGGGTGTATTAGTGATTGTTGTAGGGTGAAAGTGTTGTAGTCAGCATGTGTGATGGTATGGGGGTGTATTAGTGATTGTTGTAGGGTGAAAGTGTTGTAGTCAGCATGTGTGATGGTATGGGGGTGTATTAGTGATTGTTGTAGGGTGAAAGTGTTGTAGTCAGCATGTGTGATGGTATGGGGGTGTATTAGTGATTGTTGTAGGGTGAAAGTGTTGTAGTCAGCATGTGTGATGGTATGGGGGTGTATTAGTGATTGTTGTAGGGTGAAAGTGTTGTAGTCAGCATGTGTGATGGTATGGGGGTGTATTAGTGATTGTTGTAGGGTGAAAGTGTTGTAGTCAGCATGTGTGATGGTATGGGGGTGTATTAGTGATTGTTGTAGGGTGAAAGTGTTGTAGTCAGCATGTGTGATGGTATGGGGGTGTATTAGTGATTGTTGTAGGGTGAAAGTGTTGTAGTCAGCATGTGTGATGGTATGGGGGTGTATTAGTGATTGTTGTAGGGTGAAAGTGTTCTAGGCAGCATGTGTGATGGTAGGGGGTGTATTAGTGATTGTTGTAGGGTGAAAGTGTTGTAGTCAGCATGTGTGATGGTATGGGGGTGTATTAGTGATTGTTGTAGGGTGAAAGTGTTGTAGTCAGCATGTGTGATGGTATGGGGGTGTATTAGTGATTGTTGTAGGGTGAAAGTGTTGTAGTCAGCATGTGTGATGGTATGGGGGTGTATTAGTGATTGTTGTAGGGTGAAAGTGTTCTAGGCAGCATGTGTGATGGTAGGGGGTGTATTAGTGATTGTTGTAGGGTGAAAGTGTTGTAGTCAGCATGTGTGATGGTATGGGGGTGTATTAGTGATTGTTGTAGGGTGAAAGTGTTCTAGGCAGCATGTGTGATGGTAGGGGGTGTATTAGTGATTGTTGTAGGGTGAAAGTGTTGTAGTCAGCATGTGTGATGGTATGGGGGTGTATTAGTGATTGTTGTAGGGTGAAAGTGTTGTAGTCAGCATGTGTGATGGTATGGGGGTGTATTAGTGATTGTTGTAGGGTGAAAGTGTTGTAGTCAGCATGTGTGATGGTATGGGGGTGTATTAGTGATTGTTGTAGGGTGAAAGTGTTGTAGTCAGCATGTGTGATGGTATGGGGGTGTATTAGTGGTTGTTGTAGGGTGAAAGTGTTGTAGTCAGCATGTGTGATGGTATGGGGGTGTATTAGTGATTGTTGTAGGGTGAAAGTGTTGTAGTCAGCATGTGTGATGGTATGGGGGTGTATTAGTGATTGTTGTAGGGTGAAAGTGTTGTAGTCAGCATGTGTGATGGTATGGGGGTGTATTAGTGGCCAAGGCATGGCTAACTTACACATCTGTGAAGGCACCATTAATGCTGAAAGGTACATACAGCTTTTGGAGCAACATATGTTGTTATCATGGACGCCCCTGCTTATTTCAGCAAGACAATGCCAAGCCATAGTAAAAGAGTGTGGGTACTAGACTGGCCTGCCTGTAGTCCAGACATTGAAAATGTGTGAAGGGAGACTGTTGAACAACTTAAGCTGTACATCAAGCAAGAATGGGAAAGAATTCCACTTCAAAAATGTGTCTCCTCAGTTCCCAAACCTGCACTGAGTGTTGTTCAAAGGAAAGGCCATGTAACACACTGGTAAAAATGCCTTTTTTGACATGTGTTGCTGCCATTAAATGATAAGTTCATGAAATATCTTGTCTTTGCAGTCTATTCAATTGAATATAAGTTGAAAAGGATTTGTTGTATTCTCTTTTTATTCAGCATTTACACAAGGTGACAACTTCATTTCTTTTGTACGACTATGAACGTGTTAGAGATATTTCCGTGGTTGACTCACCTGCTTCAGTCTGTCCATACCCAAAGAAGCTGAGTATCTTGAGCAACAACTTCTCTTCGATGATGACACTGAAGCGTCCAGCTGTCACCATCAGGTGCTGCACACACATTTCAATCATGGCGTCACAAGACTCTCCTCTCTCAACAAACACTGATGCTGGGTTACGGACCTTGAAGATGTCGGTGAGCATCAGGCTGCTGGGAACTTTGACGGAGTTGATTTGCAAGGCTGGCCCGCTGTCCAGCACCATGCCCTCACTGGACGTTGGCGTCACACACAGCATGACGGGCTGGGTGGTGCCCAGCAGCTGGTTGTCCACCTGCGGACCACCTTCACACTCAGTCCACTCAGGAGACAACTTGTGCTAAGTCAGCTTTGAACTAGCGCACAGTGCTAACATGGAAATTATGTCAACATTTTACAAAAAGAATACGGTGGTTCGACCTCACAATTTGGGAAAGTAACAAATATAAATGGTGGTTCACCCTCACAATTCAGAAAATGTGAAAAAAACACTTGAATCAACTTGACAATTTTGGAAATACACAACTACAAATGTTAGTTAAACCTTACCACTTATAAAATAAACCAATAAAAAATGGTGGTTCAACCGTGACATTTACATTTTCTATTAGATGTAAGTACAAAATATTGTGGTTCAACCTTACAATTCAGAATATTTGGGGGTAAAATGATAGTTCAATATATTAAAAATAAATGGTGGTTCAGCTTTACAATATGAATGTTTGGGGGAAGGTGTTGGTTAAATCTCCCAATTGGGAAAGTAACAAAAAGAAAACATTAAGATGTTGGTTCAAATTTGAAAAAGTCTCCACCTCAGAATAAAAAGTGTTAAATCCTGTCATCCTACTTCAAACATTCCATGTCTGCGTCATCTTATTGCTGCTCACCACAACAACTGACTTCATCCATTCTTCTTAGATTGTACAGTAGAATAGAATAAAAAGTACTTTATTGATCCCTGGGGGAAATTCAGCACCACAGTTCGCTCACAATAAACACTTAGGTATTTTTTACATGTGAATAATATAAATACAGTCTATTATACAGCATTATTCACATGTGAATAATATAAATACAGTCTATTATACAGCATTATTCACATGTGAATAAAATAAGTACAGTCTATTATACAGCATTATTCACATGTGAATAATATAAATACAGTCTATTATACAGCATTATTCACATGTGAATAATATAAATACAGTCTATTATACAGCATTATTCACATGTGAATAATATAAATACAGTCTATTATACAGCATTATTCACATGTGAATAATATAAATGCAGTCTATTATACAGCATTATTCACATGTGAATATAAATACAGTCTATTATACAGCATTATTCACATGTGAATAACATAAATACAGTTTATTATACAGCATTATTCACATGTGAATAACATAAACACAGTCTATTATACAGCATTATTCACATGTGAATAATATAAATACAGTCTATTATACAGCATTATTCACATGTGAATAATATAAATACAGTCTATTATACAGCATTATTCACATGTGAATAATATAAATACAGTCTATTATACAGCATTATTCACATGTGAATAATATAAATGCAGTCTATTATACAGCATTATTCACATGTGAATATAAATACAGTCTATTATACAGCATTATTCACACGTGAATAATATAAATACAGTCTATTATACAGCATTATTCACATGTGAATAACTTAAATACAGTCTATTATACAGCATTATTCACATGTGAATAACATAAACACAGTCTATTATACAGCATTATTCACACGTGAATAATATAAACTGAGTCTATTATACAGCATTATTCACATGTGAATAATATAAATTCAGTCTATTATACAGCATTATTCACATGTGAATAATATAAACTGAGTCTATTATACAGCATTATTCACATGTGAATAATATAAATGCAGTCTATTATACAGTATAATTCACATGTAAATAATATAAATACAGTCCATTATACAGCATTATTCACACGTGAATAATATAAATACAGTCTATTATACAGCATTATTCACATGTGAATAACTTAAATACAGTCTATTATACAGTATTATTCACACGTGAATAATATAAATTCAGTCTATTATACAGCATTATTCACATGTGAATAATATAAACTGAGTCTATTATACAGCATTATTCACATGTGAATAATATAAATGCAGTCTATTATACAGTATAATTCACATGTGAATAATATAAATACAGTCTATTATACAGCATTATTCACATGTGAATAATATAAATACAGTTTATTATACAGCATTATTCATATGTAAATAATATAAGTACAGTCTATTATACAGCATTATTCACATGTGAATAATATAAATACAGTCTATTATACAACATTATTTACATGTGAATACCATAAATACAGTCTATTATACAGCATTATTCACATGTGGATAATATAAACACAGTCTATTATACAGTTAAGTAGAGTCAAAAAGGAACATGTACATTATACAGTCTGTGGATAATGTTTGGTGTGCTGTGGATCTCACCTGGATGTTGCTGATGCTCATCTCCAACACCTCGTTGGCCGCCGTGCGTGTGAAGTGGACATCAATACCTGACAGTGTGGCAAACACCAGCTCCTCAGGAACCTTGTTGAGAAGCGACACGCCGATCCCTTCCTCCAGGTTCACCAACACCTGGTAGGAAGGACACAGGTGAGTCAAACCACATCCAGAAGAAACTTTTAGTTTGATCAGAAAATGGATGCGCTACAATTACAATGTTGGCGTCAACACACTTTTTCTGTCCCTTCACGCATTGAAATCAGAAAGGATGCACATTTTTTTGTAAGGGGCGCTGGAAGCCGGCAGACCCGTCAGCGATCCTGTTCTGTCTCCCTTTAATGTTTGTCTGATCTTGATGGGATTGTGCTGAAAATTGTAATTTTCCTGAAGGAACTCTCCTGACGGAATAAATAAAGTACTATCTATCTAATCTAATCTAATCTATCTAATCATTTCCGAAAGTCTGCGCATCCCTGGGACCCGGATTTTTATTTTTTTACCGCCCCTGTCTTCTCTGGGTCAAAACTCCTTTTTTCTTGTTTTTTTATCGTCTATCGCTTCCCGCTGGTGTTTTGTTTTGTTTACGTTTGCCGCTGTTATGCCAAAATGTGATTGTCTGCCAAAAAGTGATTTCCTTGGTGGGAGACCACACCGCTGACTAAAGCTGCATTGCTTTGGTCTTGGTCTTGGTCTTGGTCTTGCTGTGTCCACAGCGGACTACTAGGTGGGATACAAACACTTTGTCTTCCTGGTTCTTGAAACTCTCACCGGAAAATGACACTTTGCCTCTGCTGTGGTTTTAATGAGATTTAAAGGAGTGTTTTTAGCATACCTGCCAACCTTGAGACCTCCGATTTAGGGAGGTGGGGGTGGAGGGCGTGGTGTGGTTAAAGGTCAAGTATTTCATATATATATATATATATATATATATATATATATATATATATATATATATATATATATATATATATATATATATATATATATATATATATAAAAATAAAAGAAATACTTGAATACTTGTTCATTTATTTACACATATACATAAACACAAATAACACTCATCTACTCATTGTTGAGTTAAGGGTTGAATTGTCCATCCTTGTTCTATTCTCTGTCACTATTCTTCTAACCATATGCCTGTACAGTAGATGGCACTATTGTCCCGTTTAAGAGTGTCACAACATTGCTGTTTACGGCAGACAAACTGCTTTACGGTAGACGAAAACGTGACTGCTGTTGTTGTGTGTTGTTACCTCGCTGGGAGGACGTTAATGAAACTGCCTCACAATAAACCCACATAAGAAACCAAGAACTCTCCCTCGATCATTCTACAGTTATAACGTCATTGGGCTGGCACGCTGTTTATATTGTGGGAAAGCGGACGTGAAAACAGGCTGTCCTCACTCAGGTCCGCATGGAGCTAGAGGGGGCGTGGCCTCCAGCTCCGCCTGAATTTCGGGAGATTTTCGGGAGAAGTGTTGATATTACTGGGGTAAATATATTTGATGTATGGTATTGAAGTGTAATAGATGTGTAATGACTTGTTACTGTATGACTGTAGACTACTCCAGCAGACTAGCTGTTCCTCTACTTCTTACATGATTGTGGGGCCAATATCTCTAGCTAGCTAGCTTTATGTACCACCACAGTTTCATTTCTCCGTTAGCCGTCATGCTAATTTTCTCCATGTCAAATCCCATTCATTTATGCTAACGATGTTAGCGATCCAAATGGACCTTTTTTGTGATGTGTAAAGTTGAAGTAGCAAATAGTAAATGAAAAGGTGTAGTTTCTGTCTTGTGATCATGTTTTATTTAGTTATGTTCTGTTTTGCCTAAGACTCCATTGTTTCCTGTTTTTTTACTTCCTTCTTTGTTTTGTTTCCATGACTACCCATTAGTTGTCACCTGTCCTCATGTCACACACCTGTCTCACGCTTTGCACTCGCACACCTGTCACTAATCATGTTTATTATTTAGAGCCAAAGTCTCCAGGAAGTCAGCCTGGCGACTTTACTTGCACTCTGCTTCATGCCATGTTTACGACTCACGCTGCTTGTTTCATAGTTCCATACCGAGTAAGTTTTTGTTTATTGTTCATAGTTTCTGCCTTTGTGCAAGTTTTGTTTCATTAGTCAAGTTTGTTCTCCGCCATTGTGCGCGCCTTTTGTTTGCTCCTTTTTTTGTAGTCATAGTGGTAAAATAAAAGATGTCATTACCTTCACGCCTTGCCCGCTCCAACTTTCCTTTGCATTTCAGAAAAACAAACCCCAAAGTCCACGTACTGACAGTTTCCTCTAACTTCTGTTCTGCTAGCCATTCTGTTAGCATTCAGGAATGTAGCTCATAGTTTGAGTTAGCATGCTGATTGACTCTTCATTTATTCATCTAGCCTATTTCTGTTCATTCGTCCATCAGTCAAATAATTTGAAAGACTACTCCAATTGTTTATCTGACTATTTACATCCGTGTGTGGCATCACATTAGTCTTTTACAAGCTTCTCATCTTATTCTACACAATAAGATGGCCGGTGTCCAACTTTGAATAATCAAAAAACGGTCAACATTTCCAAACTTCCCGAGCTTAACTTTCCGTGGTAAATCTACCGGAAACTTCCCACCCCTTTCCAGCTGTAGTCCCAGCTGAGATCTACCTGACTGGCATTGTACCTCCAGTTCCTGTTCAGGCTCCTTCTTCTTCACCTCCTCTTTGTTCTTGTCTGTTTCTGCACCTGCTGACTTGTGGACCATTCTTCTCTGGTTGAAGTCGCTGATCTGGGAAAGCAGAATAAAGAATAGTTGTGTTGGGGCAGTGTGCTACTGTGTAGTGAAGTGAATTAGATTTATATAGCAGTTTTCTCTATCGACTCAAAGCGCTTTACATAGTGAAAGCCAATATTTAAGTTACATTTAAAGCAGTGTGGGTGGCACTGGGAGCAGGTGGGTCAAGTGTCTTGCCCAAGGACACAACGGCAGTGACTAGGATGGCGGAAGCGGGAATCGAACCTGCAACCCTCAAGTTGCTGACACGGCCACTCTACCAACCGAGCTATGCCGCCCCAAGGCAAAAATAATAATGACCTATGTTAATACCGTTAATAATACCATTATTCATTCATTTGAAAACCAAAATTCAAGTTGAATTATTCAAAAAAACAACTAAATCACAAACAAAAGTAGTGATAATAACAATGAAGTTAAATAACAACGGCATTATGAAAAAATAATAACATTTCTATTTTAATTAAAAACATTTATTTTTTTACCACCATAGTTTATGCTTTTTATGTCATAAACACAATTTAATGTTTGTAAATTAAATGCAAAGATACTCACAATAAACACAATTCTGAGCAGTAAGTCAAAGCATAATAATTGTGTAAATGTATCAATAAGTACATTATGGGTGCGGAAGGTACTTTTTGGAAACCTTTATTTTGTTAGCGAGTCAGACTGGATGTTGCATACAGCGCTTTTATTGTGAAGGGGGGGAAAAATATGTTCTTAGCTTGATGAGTTTGGAGACGACTTGAGACTGTGAAAAAAAAAAGAGAAAACTTCTCAAGTTGCGACTGCTGTCCTGTTAGTATGATGATCTTACATCAATGATGTCGTTCACAACAACACAAACACATGAGATGTGTTGTGTTTGTATGATTGTTAGTATGATAATCTTACATCAATGATGTCGTTCACAACAACACAAACACAAAAGATGTGTTGTGTTTGTATGATTGGTCACCAATTTGTAAGCAAATTGTCGAACAATTTAAGAACAACATTTCTCAACGAGCTATTGCAAGGAATTTAAGGATTTTACCATCTACGGTCCGTAAAATCATCAAAAGGTTCAGAGAATCTGGAGAAATCACTGCACGTAAACGATGATATTATGGACCGTTTATCCCCCAGGCGGTACTGCATCAAAAACCGACATCAGTGTGTAAAGGATATCACCACATGGGCTCACAGGAACACTTCATAAAACCACTGTCAGTAACTATAGTTGGTCGCTACATCTGTAAGTGCAAGTTAAAACTCTACTATACAAAGCAAAACCCATTTATCAACAACACCCAGGAACGCCGCCGGCTTCGCTGGGCCCAAGCTCATCTAAGATGGACTGATGCAAAGTGGAAAAGTGTTCTGTGGTCTGACGAGTCCACATTTCAAATTTTATTTGCAAACAGAGGACGTGGTGTCCTCCAGAACAAAGAGGAAAAGAACCCCCCCGGATTGTTATAGGCGCAGAGTTGAAAAGTCAGCATGTGTGATGGTATGGGGGTGTATTAGTGCCCAAGGCATGGGTAACTTACACATCTGTGAGGGCACCATTAATGCTGAATGGTCCATACCGGTTTTGGAGCAACATATGTTGTCATCCAAGGAACATTATCATGGACGCCCCTGCTTATTTCAGCAAAACAATGCCAAGCCACGTGTTACAACAGCGTGGCTTCGTAGTAAAAGAGTGCGGGTACTTTCCTGGCCCGCCTGCAGTCCAGAAATGTCCACCATCAAAAATGTGTGGCGCATTATGAAGCGTAAAATACGACAACAAGACCCCGGACTGTTGAACAACTTAAGCTGTACATCAAGCAAGAATGGTAAAGAATTCCACTTTCAAAGCTTCAACAATTAGTTTCCTCAATTCCCAAACGTTTATTGAGTGTTGTTAAAAGAAAAGGTGATGTAACACAGTGGTGAACATGCCCTTTCCCAACTACTTTGGCCCGTATTGCAGCCATGAAATTCTAAGTTAATTATTATTTGCAAAAAAAAAATAGTTTATGAGTTTGAACATGAAATATGTTGTCTTTGTAGCATATTCAACTGAATATGGCTTGAAAAGGATTTGCAAATCATTGTATTCTGTTTATATTTACATCTAACACAATTTCCCAACTCATATGGAAACGGGGTTTGTACAACAATGACGTCGTTCACAACAACACAAACACATAATCATTCAATGTTTATTTATATAGCCCTAAATCAAAAGTGTCTCAAAGGGCTGCACAAGCCACAACGACATCCGAGGTTCGGTGCCCACATAAGGGCAAGGAAAAACTCACAACCCAGTGGGACGTTGATGAGAATGACTGTGAGAAATGCGGCCATTTAATGGTTTTGCCCCATTTGTAATATTTCTATGATGGTGAGAAGCCAAAATGAAAATGAGATTGATGGTCAAGACCTACGCAATCTTTGAGTCTTGTTTGTACCTGCAGAACCCGTGTGGGTCCGTCTGGCAGCACCTGAACAGACAACACCCCAGAACCAGGCCTCATCTTCTGGTTGATGAACTGCTGTTCAGGACCGGGTTCCATAAGCCCAGAGTCCGGTCCCAACACCACTTCGGCTCCATCGTACAGACCCTCCATGCCGCCCCTCGCCTGCAAGACAACACATCAATAACAACATTATAATCCACAACATTTCCTGGGACCATTGAGGTTATTCTGCTGCCACTTCATTAGGATGCTTCCAAAGAAATATTTAGCAAGAACAACTTTTCTTGATGAAATGTATAGTTTGGAACAGCGGAACAAAGGAGATATTCAAGAGCAATGGAATAATCACCTTGTACGTGAAGAGTCCAGGTTCAGTGGGTTCTACGGTACACCAGTACTAGTACAGTACCACTATACTAATGAATCATATTTGCTTTGTTTGTTTACTTACTACTAAAAGACAAGTTGTCTAGTATGTTCAACATTTTACAAACCCTGTTTCCATATGAGTTGGGAAATTGTGTTAGAAATAAATTTAAACGGAATAAAATTATTTGCAAATCCTTTGCAACTCATATTCAGTTGAATATGCTACAAAGACAAGATATTTGATGTTCAAACTCATAAACTTTATTAAAAAAAAAAAAGAAAAAAAAATAACTTTGAATTTCATGGCTGCAACACGTGCCAAAGTAGTTGGGAAAGGGCATGTTCACCACTGTGTTACATCACCTTTTCTTTTAACAACACTCAATAAACGTTTGGGAACTGAGGAAACTAATTGTTGAAGCTTTGAAAGTGGAATTCTTTCCCATTCTTGTTTTATGTAGAGCTTCAGTCCTTCAACAGTCCGGGGTCTCCGCTGTCCTATTTTACGCTTCATAATGCGCCACACATTTTCCATGGGAGACAGGTCTGGACTGCAGGCGGGCCAGGAAAGTACCCGCACTCTTTTTTTTACAAAGCCACGCTGTTGTAACACGTGGCTTGGCATTGTTTTGCTGAAATAAACAGGGGCGTCCATGATAATGTTGCTTGGATGACAACATATGTTGCTCCAAAACCTGTATGTACCTTTCAGCATTAATGGTGCCTTCACAGATGTGTAAGTTACCCATGCCTTGGGCACTAATACACCCCCATACCATCACACATGCTGGCTTTTCAACTTTGCGCCTATAACAATCCGGATGGTTATTTTCCTCTTTTTTCCGGAGAACACCATGTCCACAGTTTCCAAATATATGTTAAAACGTGGACTCGTCAGACTACAGAACACTTTTCCACTTTGCATCAGTCCATCTTAGACGAGCTCGGGCCCAGCCAAGCCGGCGGCGCTTCAGGATATTGTTGATAAATGGGTTTGACTTGCATAGTAGAGTTTTAACTTGGACTTACAGATGTAGCGACCAACTGTAGTTACTGACAGGGGTTTAATGAAGTGTTCCTGAGCCCATGTGGTGATATCCTTTACACACTGATGTCTGTTTTTGTTGCAGTACCGCCAGAGGGATCAAAAGACCGTAATATCATCATTTACCTGCAGTGATTTCTCCAGATTTTCTTAACTTTTTGATGATTTCACGGACCGTAGATGGTAAAATCCCTAAATTCCTTGCAATAGCTCGTTGAGAAATGTTGTTCTAAAACTGTTTGACAATTTGCTTACAAATTGGTGACCCTCACCCCATCCTTGTTTGTGAATTACTTAGCATTTTTTGGGAAGCTGCTTTTATAGCCAATCATGGCACCCACCTGTTCCCAATTAGCCTGCACACCTGTGGGATGTTCCAAATAAGTGTTTGATGAGCATTCCTCAAATTTATCAGTATTTATTGCCACCTTTCCCAACTTCTTTGTCACGTGTTGCTGGCAACAAATTCCAAAGTTAATGATTATTTGCACAAAAAAAATGTTTATGAGTTTGAACATCAAATATGTTGTCTTTGTAGCATATTCAACTGAATATGGCTTGAAAAGGATTTGCAAATCATTGTATTCTGTTTATATTTACATCTAACACCATTTCCCAACTCATATGGAAACAAGGTTTGTATTTAAGGACTAAATGACAACAATAAACATATGTTTCATGTACACTAACATGTTTTGTTACAATAATGACATTTTTTGTGGTCCCCTTTATTTAAAAAAGTATGGAAATACATTTTGGTACCGGTACCAACATATTGGTATGGGGACAAGCCTATGTTGCAGATTAGAGAAGAGAGAAGAAGATGGACACCTGTACAAGCCTATGTAGCAGATAAGAGTAGAGAAGAGAAGATGGACACCTGTACAAGCCTATGTAGCAGATAAGAGTAGAGAAGAGAAGATGGACACCTGTACAAGCCTATGTAGCAGATAAGAGTAGAGAAGAGAAGATGGACACCTGTACAAGCCTATGTAGCAGATAAGAGTAGAGAAGAGAAGATGGACACCTGTACAAGCCTATGTTGCAGATAAGATTAGAGAAGAGAGAAGAGAAGATGGACACCTGTACAAGCCTATGTTGCAGATAAGATTAGAGAAGAGAGAAGAAGATGGACACCTGTACAAGCCTATGTTGCAGATAAGAGTAGAGAAGAGAGAAGAAGATGGACACCTGTACAAGCCTATGTAGCAGATAAGAGTAGAGAGAAGAAGATGGACACCTGTACAAGCCTATGTAGCAGATAAGAGTAGAGAGAAGAAGATGGACACCTGTACAAGCCTATGTTGCAGATAAGAGTAGAGAAGAGAGAAGAAGATGGACACCTGTACAAGCCTATGTAGCAGATAAGAGTAGAGAGAAGAAGATGGACACCTGTACAAGCCTATGTTGCAGATAAGAGTAGAGAGAAGAAGATGGACACCTGTACAAGCCTATGTAGCAGATAAGAGTAGAGAGAAGAAGATGGACACCTGTACAAGCCTATGTTGCAGATAAGAGTAGAGAAGAGAGAAGAAGATGGACACCTGTACAAGCCTATGTTGCAGATAAGAGTAGAGAAGAGAGAAGAAGATGGACACCTGTACAAGCCTATGTAGCAGATAAGAGTAGAGAGAAGAAGATGGACACCTGTACAAGCCTATGTTGCAGATAAGAGTAGAGAGAAGAAGATGGACACCTGTACAAGCCTATGTTGCAGATAAGAGTAGAGAAGAGAGAAGAGAAGATGGACACCTGTACAAGCCTATGTTGCAGATAAGAGTAGAGAAGAGAAGATGGACACCTGTACAAGCCTATGTTGCAGATAAGAGTAGAGAAGAGAAGATGGACACCTGTACAAGCCTATGTAGCAGATAAGAGTAGAGAGAAGAAGATGGACACCTGTACAAGCCTATGTTGCAGATAAGAGTAGAGAGAAGAAGATGGACACCTGTACAAGCCTATGTTGCAGATAAGAGTAGAGAAGAGAAGATGGACACCTGTACAAGCCTATGTTGCAGATAAGAGTAGAGAGAAGAAGATGGACACCTGTACAAGCCTATGTTGCAGATAAGAGTAGAGAAGAGAAGATGGACACCTGTACAAGCCTATGTTGCAGATAAGAGTAGAGAGAAGAAGATGGACACCTGTACAAGCCTATGTAGCAGATAAGAGCAGAGAAGAAGATGGACACCTGTACAAGCCTATGTTGCAGATAAGAGTAGAGAGAAGAAGATGGACACCTGTACAAGCCTATGTTGCAGATAAGAGTAGAGAGAAGAAGATGGACACCTGTACAAGCCTATGTTGCAGATAAGATTAGAGAAGAGAGAAGAAGATGGACACCTGTACAAGCCTATGTTGCAGATAAGAGTAGAGAAGAGAAGATGGACACCTGTACAAGCCTATGTTGCAGATAAGATTAGAGAAGAGAGAAGAAGATGGACACCTGTACAACGAGGCGAGGAAGTCCACAAGTCAGCATGCAGGAGCTGAAGTGCCAGGTCTGGGTGGTGCTGCGGCGAGGGTCTGGTCTCCTGAGCATCAAGGGCTCATAACTGTTGGAAGATAGAAAACATCTGATTCCCCAAACCTCCTTCAAATATTATTTTGTAATTGAGGGGGTCTGCTATGACAATATTGGTGCTTTGAGTGTTGGCCGATACAGATATTGATTGAAGACAGTATCATAACAAACACTTTTACACTTTCGTAGTGTGGAATATTTTTTAGGTTAAATGAGTCAAACAAAGAACAAAGGTAGGTAAGAAAGCCACACACCTATTTATTATTAACAGCTGCCTGGAATGCTGTCTTTAAGTTGAAGTGGAGTGCTTATTTTGCAACACCCAGTGGCCACAAGAAATCCTTCAATTAAGCTCAGGATGCAGTAAGTTGAATGATGTGGACATGTTTGTTTACTGGGTACTTACTAACACGCTTATGCCTTGCAGACTTTGTGTGTGTAAGTATATATACATATATATTTGGATAGAAATAAACACACATTTACACACACATATGTACATGCATATACACGCATATATACATTCACACACACATATGTACATGCATATACACGCATATATACATACACACACACACATATGTACATGCATATACACGCATATATACATACACACACACACACATATGTACATGCATATACACGCATACATACACACACACATATGTACATGCATATACACGCATATATACATACACACACACATATGTACATGCATATACACGCATATATACATACACACACACATATGTACATGCATATACACGCATATATACATACACACATACATATGTTTGAATACATACATACATACATATATACACACACACGATCTATCCATCTATCTTTATTTATACATATATACGTATATATATATATATATATATATATATATATATACATATATATATATATTTATATATACACACACACATATATATTATCTGTGTTGGCCCTGCGAGGAGGTAGCAACTTGTCCAGGGTGTACGCCGCCTTCCACCCGATTGTAGCTGAGGAAGGCTCCAGCGCCCCCCGCAACCCCAAAGGGAATAAGTGGTAGAAAATGGATGGATGGATGGATAGATATATACACATATACATATACATATATATATATATATATATATATATATACCGTTTCGGTACGGGGGTTTCGGTTCGGTACGAGGGTGTATTGAACGAGTTTGTTATCTAAAGTCTTAACAAGCTGCTCTGCAGCTGCCTCTATCTGAGCAGTGAGCACCCAGCATTGTCCCGCCCACACAACCATCTGATTGGTTACATACAAAGCCAATCAGCAGTGCGTATTCAGAGCGATGTAACAGCCAATCAGCAGTGCGTATTCACAAAGCATGGAGTCAGTGCTCCGGCGTCCAGATGAGCAGATATGTGTTTAGCAGGTGAGCTGCGGACATCGTTCACTCCCCAAATTATAAAAAACACTTCCCAGTCACAACTATTACTAACATCACTATGAGCCCGTTGACCTTCTAGAAACTTAAACTGCAGCTCAGCTCACTCATAGTTCTGGCTTGAGGTGAAGGCTAATTAGCTTTTAGCGTTAGGTTAGCTCATTTTGCTGTGTGTGTGTGCGTGTGTGTGTATAATAAAAGTAAACTACAGGCTTCCCCAATGCTGTAATAAATTAAGCATGATGAGTTGACTTGAAACTGTTTAATGTTGCACTTTTTATATGTAGAAGAAAAGTTGTGTCATTTTATTTCATCTGAGCAACAACTTGAGGCCGTTTAATGTGGATTAACGTGGGCAGAATTATTATAGTGTTCCCAATGTTAAAAGCATAAAGCCATTGTTTACAAATTTGGTAAATAAATAATAAAAAAATGTATATTTTGTTGTTTTCTTACTGTACCGAAAATGAACCGAACTGTGACCTCTAAACCGAGGTACGTACTGAACCGAAATTTTTGTGTACCGTTACACCCCTAATATATATATATATATATATATATACACATATATATATATATATACATATGTATTTGTGTGTATGTATATATATTAATATATATATACATGTATATATGTATATATATACACACACACACACATCAATCCTTTCATGTACTCATATATATATATGTATATATATATATATTCTATTATATTCTATTAACATAGCGCATATAATATTAATATAATTTGATATTAAGAGTATATGAAAGTTCCACCTCTACATTGTTTACTTCCATGACAACCTCCTTTAAGATTTGTAATTAATCAGAAATACTAAGCAGCTAATTTGTGCCAAACATGAATAAGTGTGGAGAGTGTTTTGAGTGTTTCCCCATCATGCTTTATAACGGTTTTATAAGGGTGTGATTTTGAGTTCACTGCATGTTTTTTATAATGTTCACAAAGTTCAGAGAGCAGGTTGTTATGTGTGACCATGTCTGTTGACTTTTTGTGTTGGTTGGATTTTTTTTTTTGTACCATGACTAAGGAAGGTTGTTTGCATTGTGTCATATAAACAAAATGCTGTGCATGTATTTAGAACATGATTAAAGACCTGTATCACTCACGTTATCCACTAGAATGCAACATAATAGCAACTTCCTTGTCAGACTTTTCAAATGAATTCAAATAAACTGCGGTAGAAATTCCTTTTTAAATAAACATTAACCAGCCAAGTTGGAGATGTCGGTGGTACGCATTTGTCCAGCAGGCAGTAGTTTGGACACCCCTGGCCTAGCATGTTTACCTTTTGTAAATGACTTGACTAAAATAGAAGAAATGTTGTGCTTATTGGAGGTGACTTGGATGTTAGTGGGTAGTTCCAAGTAAAGATGCTGCAGGTACTTCTCACCTGTTGTCACTGACAGCTGCAAGACCTGCAATGTCCAGGACCAGAGAAGAGTCCATGGGCCGTGGCTGAGCAGGCTTGCTCTGCGGCGGAGAGGAGCCTTCATGACAGAGCATACCGGTGCCTGTCATTCTCCACAGCTGGGAGCGCTTGCCAGGCTCCTGCCCAAGAAGATAAAGATAGGCATTAGATGAGAGGATTAGTCAAGTCCTGCTTGTCTTGTCCTTAAATACCAGTGTAAAGATAGGCATTAGACAAGATTAGTCAAGTCCTGCTTGTCTTGTCCTTAAATACCAGTGTAAAGATAGGCATTAGACAAGAGGATTAGTCAAGTCCTGTTTGTCTTGTCCTTAAATACCAGTGTAAAGATAGGCATTAGACAAGATTAGTCAAGTCCTGCTTGTCTTGTCCTTAAATACCAGTGTAAAGATAGGCATTAGACAAGATGATTAGTCAAGTCCTGCTTGTCTTGTCCTTAAATACCAGTGTAAAGATAGGCATTAGACAAGATTAGTCAAGTCCTGTTTGTCTTGTCCTTAAATACCAGTGTAAAGATAGGCATTAGACAAGATGATTAGTCAAGTCCTGCTTGTCTTGTCCTTAAATACCAGTGTAAAGATAGGCATTAGACAAGATGATTAGTCAAGTCCTGCTTGTCTTGTCCTTAAATACCAGTGTAAAGATAGGCATTAGACAAGATGATTAGTCAAGTCCTGCTTGTCTTGTCCTTAAATACCAGTGTAAAGATAGGCATTAGACAAGATGATTAGTCAAGTCCTGTTTGTCTTGTCCTTAAATACCAGTGTAAAGATAGGCATTAGACAAGATTAGTCAAGTCCTGCTTGTCTTGTCCTTAAATACCAGTGTAAAGATAGGCATTAGACAAGATTAGTCAAGTCCTGTTTGTCTTGTCCTTAAATACCAGTGTAAAGATAGGCATTAGACAAGATGATTAGTCAAGTCCCGCTTGTCTTGTCCTTAAATACCAGTGTAAAGATAGGCATTAGACAAGATTAGTCAAGTCCTGCTTGTCTTGTCCTTAAATACCAGTGTAAAGATAGGCATTAGACAAGATTAGTCAAGTCCTGCTTGTCTTGTCCTTAAATACCAGTGTAAAGATAGGCATTAGACAAGATGATTAGTCAAGTCCCGCTTGTCTTGTCCTTAAATACCAGTGTAAAGATAGGCATTAGACGAGAGGATTAGTTAAGTCCTGCTTGTCTTGTCCTTAAATACCAGTGTAAAGATAGGCATTAGACAAGATGATTAGTCAAGTCCCGCTTGTCTTGTCCTTAAATACCAGTGTAAAGATAGGCATTAGACAAGATTAGTCAAGTCCTGCTTGTCTTGTCCTTAAATACCAGTGTAAAGATAGGCATTAGACAAGATTAGTCAAGTCCTGTTTGTCTTGTCCTTAAATACCAGTGTAAAGATAGGCATTAGACAAGATGATTAGTCAAGTCCCGCTTGTCTTGTCCTTAAATACCAGTGTAAAGATAGGCATTAGACGAGAGGATTAGTTAAGTCCTGCTTGTCTTGTCCTTAAATACCAGTGTAAAGATAGGCATTAGACAAGATTAGTCAAGTCCTGTTTGTCTTGTCCTTAAATACCAGTGTAAAGATAGGCATTAGACGAGAGGATTAGTTAAGTCCTGCTTGTCTTGTCCTTAAATACCAGTGTAAAGATAGGCATTAGACAAGATGATTAGTCAAGTCCTGCTTGTCTTGTCCTTAAATACCAGTGTAAAGATAGGCATTAGACAAGATTAGTCAAGTCCCGCTTGTCTTGTCCTTAAATACCAGTGTAAAGATAGGCATTAGACGAGATTAGTCAAGTCCCGCTTGTCTTGTCCTTAAATACCAGTGTAAAGATAGGCATTAGACAAGATTAGTCAAGTCCTGTTTGTCTTGTCCTTAAATACCAGTGTAAAGATAGGCATTAGACGAGATTAGTCAAGTCCCGCTTGTCTTGTCCTTAAATACCAGTGTAAAGATAGGCATTAGACAAGATGATTAGTCAAGTCCTGTTTGTCTTGTCCTTAAATACCAGTGTAAAGATAGGCATTAGACGAGATTAGTCAAGTCCTGCTTGTCTTGTCCTTAAATACCAGTGTAAAGATAGGCATTAGACAAGATGATTAGTCAAGTCCTGTTTGTCTTGTCCTTAAATACCAGTGTAAAGATAGGCATTAGACAAGATGATTAGTCAAGTCCTGCTTGTCTTGTCCTTAAATACCAGTGTAAAGATAGGCATTAGACAAGATTAGTCAAGTCCCGCTTGTCTTGTCCTTAAATACCAGTGTAAAGATAGGCATTAGACGAGATTAGTCAAGTCCTGTTTGTCTTGTCCTTAAATACCAGTGTAAAGATAGGCATTAGACAAGATTAGTCAAGTCCTGCTTGTCTTGTCCTTAAATACCAGTGTAAAGATAGGCATTAGACAAGATTAGTCAAGTCCTGTTTGTCTTGTCCTTAAATACCAGTGTAAAGATAGGCATTAGACAAGATTAGTCAAGTCCTGCTTGTCTTGTCCTTAAATACCAGTGTAAAGATAGGCATTAGACAAGAGGATTAGTCAAGTCCTGTTTGTCTTGTCCTTAAATACCAGTGTAAAGATAGGCATTAGACAAGATTAGTCAAGTCCCGCTTGTCTTGTCCTTAAATACCAGTGTAAAGATAGGCATTAGACAAGATTAGTCAAGTCCTGCTTGTCTTGTCCTTAAATACCAGTGTAAAGATAGGCATTAGACAAGAGGATTAGTCAAGTCCTGTTTGTCTTGTCCTTAAATACCAGTGTAAAGATAGGCATTAGACAAGATTAGTCAAGTCCTGCTTGTCTTGTCCTTAAATACCAGTGTAAAGATAGGCATTAGACAAGATGATTAGTCAAGTCCCGCTTGTCTTGTCCTTAAATACCAGTGTAAAGATAGGCATTAGACAAGATTAGTCAAGTCCTGCTTGTCTTGTCCTTAAATACCAGTGTAAAGATAGGCATTAGACAAGATGATTAGTCAAGTCCCGCTTGTCTTGTCCTTAAATACCAGTGTAAAGATAGGCATTAGACAAGAAGATTAGTCAAGTCCTGCTTGTCTTGTCCTTAAATACCAGTGTAAAGATAGGCATTAGACAAGATTAGTCAAGTCCTGTTTGTCTTGTCCTTAAATACCAGTGTAAAGATAGGCATTAGACAAGATGATTAGTCAAGTCCTGTTTGTCTTGTCCTTAAATACCAGTGTAAAGATAGGCATTAGACGAGAGTATTAGTCAAGTCCTGTTTGTCTTGTCCTTAAATACCAGTGTAAAGATAGGCATTAGACAAGATTAGTCAAGTCCTGTTTGTCTTGTCCTTAAATACCAGTGTAAAGATAGGCATTAGACAAGATTAGTCAAGTCCTGCTTGTCTTGTCCTTAAATACCAGTGTAAAGATAGGCATTAGACAAGATTAGTCAAGTCCTGTTTGTCTTGTCCTTAAATACCAGTGTAAAGATAGGCATTAGACAAGATGATTAGTCGAGTCCTGTTTGTCTTGTCCTTAAATACCAGTGTAAAGATAGGCATTAGACAAGATGATTAGTCGAGTCCTGCTCGTCTTGTCCTTAAATACCAGTGTAAAGATAGGCATTAGACAAGATTAGTCAAGTCCTGCTTGTCTTGTCCTTAAATACCAGTGTAAAGATAGGCATTAGACAAGATTAGTCAAGTCCTGTTTGTCTTGTCCTTAAATACCAGTGTAAAGATAGGCATTAGACAAGATTAGTCAAGTCCTGTTTGTCTTGTCCTTAAATACCAGTGTAAAGATAGGCATTAGACAAGATGATTAGTCAAGTCCTGTTTGTCTTGTCCTTAAATACCAGTGTAAAGATAGGCATTAGACAAGATTAGTCAAGTCCTGCTTGTCTTGTCCTTAAATACCAGTGTAAAGATAGGCATTAGACAAGAGGATTAGTCAAGTCCTGTTTGTCTTGTCCTTAAATACCAGTGTAAAGATAGGCATTAGACAAGATGATTAGTCAAGTCCCGCTTGTCTTGTCCTTAAATACCAGTGTAAAGATAGGCATTAGACAAGATTAGTCAAGTCCTGCTTGTCTTGTCCTTAAATACCAGTGTAAAGATAGGCATTAGACAAGATGATTAGTCAAGTCCCGCTTGTCTTGTCCTTAAATACCAGTGTAAAGATAGGCATTAGACAAGATTAGTCAAGTCCTGCTTGTCTTGTCCTTAAATACCAGTGTAAAGATAGGCATTAGACAAGAGGATTAGTCAAGTCCTGTTTGTCTTGTCCTTAAATACCAGTGTAAAGATAGGCATTAGACAAGATTAGTCAAGTCCCGCTTGTCTTGTCCTTAAATACCAGTGTAAAGATAGGCATTAGACAAGATTAGTCAAGTCCTGCTTGTCTTGTCCTTAAATACCAGTGTAAAGATAGGCATTAGACGAGAGTATTAGTCAAGTCCTGTTTGTCTTGTCCTTAAATACCAGTGTAAAGATAGGCATTAGACAAGATTAGTCAAGTCCTGTTTGTCTTGTCCTTAAATACCAGTGTAAAGATAGGCATTAGACGAGAGTATTAGTCAAGTCCTGCTCGTCTTGTCCTTAAATACCAGTGTAAAGATAGGCATTAGACAAGATTAGTCAAGTCCTGTTTGTCTTGTCCTTAAATACCAGTGTAAAGATAGGCATTAGACAAGATTAGTCAAGTCCTGTTTGTCTTGTCCTTAAATACCAGTGTAAAGATAGGCATTAGACAAGATGATTAGTCAAGTCCTGTTTGTCTTGTCCTTAAATACCAGTGTAAAGATAGGCATTAGACAAGATGATTAGTCGAGTCCTGCTCGTCTTGTCCTTAAATACCAGTGTAAAGATAGGCATTAGACAAGATTAGTCAAGTCCTGCTTGTCTTGTCCTTAAATACCAGTGTAAAGATAGGCATTAGACAAGAAGATTAGTCAAGTCCTGCTTGTCTTGTCCTTAAATACCAGTGTAAAGATAGGCATTAGACAAGAAGATTAGTCAAGTCCTGCTTGTCTTGTCCTTAAATACCAGTGTAAAGATAGGCATTAGACAAGATTAGTCAAGTCCTGCTTGTCTTGTCCTTAAATACCAGTGTAAAGATAGGCATTAGACAAGATTAGTCAAGTCCTGCTTGTCTTGTCCTTAAATACCAGTGTAAAGATAGGCATTAGACAAGATTAGTCAAGTCCTGCTTGTCTTGTCCTTAAATACCAGTGTAAAGATAGGCATTAGACGAGAGGATTAGTCAAGTCCTGCTTGTCTTGTCCTTAAATACCAGTGTAAAGATAGGCATTAGACAAGATTAGTCAAGTCCTGCTTGTCTTGTCCTTAAATACCAGTTAAAGATAGGCATTAGACGAGATGATTAGTCAAGTCCCGTTTGTCTTGTCCTTAAATACCAGTGTAAAGATAGGCATTAGACAAGATTAGTCAAGTCCCGTTTGTCTTGTCCTTAAATACCAGTGTAAAGATAGGCATTAGACAAGAGGATTAGTCAAGTCCTGCTTGTCTTGTCCTTAAATACCAGTGTAAAGATAGGCATTAGACAAGATTAGTCAAGTCCTGCTTGTCTTGTCCTTAAATACCAGTGTAAAGATAGGCATTAGACAAGAGGATTAGTCAAGTCCTGCTTGTCTTGTCCTTAAATACCAGTGTAAAGATAGGCATTAGACGAGATGATTAGTCAAGTCCTGCTTGTCTTGTCCTTAAATACCAGTGTAAAGATAGGCATTAGACAAGATGATTAGTCAAGTCCTGCTTGTCTTGTCCTTAAATACCAGTGTAAAGATAGGCATTAGACAAGATTAGTCAAGTCCTGCTTGTCTTGTCCTTAAATACCAGTGTAAAGATAGGCATTAGACAAGAGGATTAGTCAAGTCCTGCTTGTCTTGTCCTTAAATACCAGTGTAAAGATAGGCATTAGACGAGATGATTAGTCAAGTCCTGCTTGTCTTGTCCTTAAATACCAGTGTAAAGATAGGCATTAGACAAGATGATTAGTCAAGTCCTGCTTGTCTTGTCCTTAAATACCAGTGTAAAGATAGGCATTAGACAAGAGGATTAGTCAAGTCCTGTTTGTCTTGTCCTTAAATACCAGTGTAAAGATAGGCATTAGACATGAAGATTAGTCAAGTCCTGCTTGTCTTGTCCTTAAATACCAGTGTAAAGATAGGCATTAGACGAGAGGATTAGTCAAGTCCTGCTTGTCTTGTCCTTAAATACCAGTGTGACCTTCAACTGGATTTCACAAGGTGGACATCAATCAAACATCAAGAACAAAAGATGGACCCAGGTTTAGATGGTTCATGCACCACAGGAACTGTGCCCTGATGTTCCAGGTCCTATTTCACTCTTTCTTGGCAGTTAGATGCTTTATGTTCTTTTTCCATTGTTTGAAGCTACATGCCAAGTGTAAGCATCCAAACCAATTGGGATGCAGAATTTCCACTCGAACAGTATAGCACTTTATTGGATGTTTTCAAAGGGACCGTAGTCAGACCAATGTGGTGTGTACATGATGCAAGGCAAGACCGCTAACACCACACCACCTTAGCAGCGCTCACCCTTTAGAGCACAGCTGGGACTTCCTGCCACTAAACCTGCAGAAAATACTTCTTTACATTTTCACACTTTGCACTATTTTCTAACAATTTATGAAGCATTTCTTAAATATTCATGATTTTTAAGAGCTTATTGTTGAGTGTTCAACATGATTTTAAAATTGTCTTTACTTGGAAATTCTGCCTTGATAGCTTGAGGGGATTATAATGAGAGGAAGTTACATTTCAAATATAATATATTTTCCTTATTTTCAATAGGTCATAAAACATGTCAATAAATATTGATATCTCACGATTTAATAATAATATTACACAATTATTGCAAAAAAAAAAAAATAATTTTCATAGTTAAATAAGAATAAGAGGGCAAATTCATGTTACACAGCCGTTATTTCCTGGCACTAAACCTACAGAAAATTGTTCTTCTCAGGTTTCTCTGTTTACATTTTCACACTTTGCACTATTTTCTTACACTTTATCAAGCATTTCTTAAATATTCATGATTTTTAAGAGCTTACTGTTAAGTGTTCAATGTGATTTTACTATTTTGTTTACTTGGAAATTCATCCTTTCCTTTCTGACTTGATAGAAAGGAGATTTTGATCAGAGGAAGTTACATTTCAAATATAATATATTTTACTTATTTTCCATAGAAAAGGTCAATATCGACATCTCCCCATATAATAATAATATTAAATAATTATTGCATTAAAAAAATAATTTTTATAATTAAATAAGAATAAGAAGGCAAATTCATGTTACACAGCCATTAATCAGAGGAAGGTTACATTTGAAATATAATATACTTTCCTTATTTTCCATATGTCATAGAAAATGTGAATATCGATATCTCCCAATATAATAATAATATTAAATAATTTTTGCATTAAAACAATAAGTTTCATAGTTAAATAAGAATAATATAGGGCAAATTCATGTAACACAGCCGTTAATTAGAGCAGTGGTCCCCAACCACCGGGCCGCGGAAGAATTTTTTATAAAAAAAAAAAAGAAAATAAAAAAAATATATTTTCTTAATTAAATCAACATAAAAAAACACGATATACACTTACAATTAGTGCAAAAACCTCCCTTTTTCACGACAAAAACGTCCCTTTTTTATGACAAAGAAGAAAAAATAAAAATAAAATAAGGACCCAACCTAATTATTAAGCGTAGACCGGTCCGCGGATACAAAAAGGTTGGTGACCACTGACTTAGAGGAAGGTTAGATTTCTAATAATGTTTACATTTCATGTTTCTCCTGCTCCTTATTTCACATAGGTCATAGAAAATATGAATAACAATAACAGTTTTCAGCCGTATCGCCCAGCCTTATTGGAGCTTAGGAATAAAATAAAAAGTGTATCGGTTACTGAAGCTACTTTTTTTAATGTTATCAGACTGATGTGTATGACATCATTCTCTACAGCTGTCTGCCCAATATATCCAATTATTAATAGTCAGTAAGTGCATACTGGATTATTTTCTGCACAATAAGTGTGAAAATGTTGATGAATACACTACTTGGGAATCTGGTGAGAATACCTTCTTCTTCAAGATGACCCTCTGTGTCTTGGTGTCCACATCGAGAACCAACTCAGCACAAGTTACCAGATGTTTCTTGCCAACTCGTCTCCTGCCGGCGCTCCTGCGTCACAGAAGAGAAAAGCAGCTTGCTGGTTACATGCTGAGAACATTCCCAAGTGTGTGGAAGATGCCTACTGTGAGAAGGTGTGGGTGGCTGCGATGTAGATGAAGTTCTCGTAGTAGAGCTTGTTGTATTCTCGGAAGAAGTTCATGTCAGCCGTGACCTCCGAAGACCCGGCTCCTTTCACGGTGAGAGTCAGGTACGGCGGCAGTGTTGGTTCGTCACAGGCGTAGTCCAGTTCTGAGTCGGCCTTCACCTCGGTGTGCAGCTTGATGTCCACCACGCCGTGCTGCCAGAACTGGATCGGAACCTGAAGGCGTTGAAAGAAAAAAAAAACAGGTATGAGAGTCTTGGAATGGTTGACTGGGAGGAGTCTGACTCCACTTCCAGTCAGGCCAGTTGAGTAACTGAGGTGTGTTGGCAGGATGTTCCAAGACGGGACACATCTGGACGTGTCGGACACTGCTGGGACTATCCTTAAATTGGACTCATGATACCAGAAGGACTAAGGTTGTTCAATATAGTGGTCCAAGTGTAGTATGGCCGTACTAATGAATCAAAAACGCTCCTATACTCTGCTTGAAAAGTAACACTTCCCCATTTTTTTTTTGTCACGGGCATGACGGCGCGTCGACACATCATGACATTTCTGGTTCTACCAGCAGAGGAGCATGTTCACACTCACACACGCACGCACGCACGCACGCACGCACGCACGCACGCACGCACGCACGCACGCACGCACGCACGCAGGCACGCACGCACGCACGCACGCACGCACGCACGCACACACACTACTTACAAGCAGACACAGTGTGTAGACAGAAAAGAGAGACTGGATGCATTTTGGTGTAAAAAGTAAAGCTAAGGGTGAAGTGATTGTCAGAATAATTGTATTGTTTTCCCATGAGTTCAGGCTGCCCTGCAAGAAGATAAAAGCTGTCTTTGTCCTTATCAAGCAAAAGGCTTGCAAACTTCCACTGTGTGCGATGGGATGCGACGTGGAGGTGTCGGTTTCCCTGATCTATTGGACAGCCACAGGAAGACCTTGTCATGACCCGAGATCTACAAAGCAGAGAGGGAGCAGAACCTGACACCACTCCAGGCACCTTTTCTTTAAACTGTTTATGACTGAGTGCAGCAGCTGTTTATGACCACCCTCCCCTTAGAAACAGCTGCAGCCATGTAATCAGGAAATGGCCAAATAAACAAGGAGGCGTGGCACTCCCTCCTCAGAGCGGCAGGGCGACATTGTAAGAGGGTACAAGTGCACACGCTGTCCATCCATCCATCCATCCATTTTCTACCGCTTATTCCCTTTGAGGGGGTGGGGGGCGCTTGTGCCTATCTCAGCTACAATCGGGCGGAAGGGGTGTACACCTTGGACAAGTCGCCACCTCATCACAGGGCCAACACAGATAGACAACATTCACACACTAGGGACCATTTAGTGTTGCCAGTCAACCTATCCCCAGGTGCATGTCTTTGGAGGTGGGAGGGGCCTATCCCCAGGTGCATGTCTTTGGCGGTGGGAGGGGCCTATCCCCAGGTGCATGTCTTTGGAGGTGGGAGGGGCCTACCCCCAGGTGCATGTCTTTGGAGGTGGGAGGGGCCTATCCCCAGGTGCATGTCTTTGGAGGTGGGAGGGGCCTATCCCCAGGTGCATGTCTTTGGAGGTGGGAGGAAGCCGGAGTACCCGGAGGGAACCCACGCATTCATGTGGGGATCATGCAAACTCAACACAGAAAGATCCCAAGCCCGGGATTGAACCCTGACTACTCAGGACCTTTTGTATTGTGAGGCAGACGCACTAACCCCTCTGCCACCGTGAAGCCCACACTCTCCTTATTGAGCTAAATTGAATCCTGTCTCTGTTTAATTTCCTTTGCTTCTTGTCTTGTCTAATAGATGTCATCGGTGTTTGAACCTGACAGTTATAACACTGAAACACGCTCAGGAAGAGGTGCTTTAAGACATGACTAGCTAGCTAGCAGCTAACATCCATCCACGTATGTACAGTATATATATAAATATATATATATATATATATATACATATATATATATATATATATATATACATATATATATATATATATATATATATATATATATATCTTTGGGTGTCCCACGATTTGATTCAATATCAATTCTTGGGGTAGCAATTCGATTATATATTGATTTTTTTGATTCAACGCGATTCTCGATTGAAAAACGATATTTTTAAGATCCAAAAGGATTGTGTATTCATTCAATACATAGATTTCAGCAGGATCTACCCCAGTCTGCTGACATGCTAGCAGAGTAGTAGATTTTTTGTAAAAAGCTTTTATAATTGTAAAGGACAATGTTTTATCAACTGATTGCAATAATGTAAATTTGTTTGAACTATTAAAGCAAGCAAAAATATGCCTTATTTTATCTTTGTGAAAACATTGGACACAGTGTGTTGTCCAGCTTATGAGATGCCATGCAAGTGTAAGCCACTGTGACACTATTGTTCTTTTTGATTATTATTATAAATGTCTAATGATAATGTCAATGAGGGATTTTTAATCACTGCTATGCTGAAATGATAACTAATATTGATAGTGTTGTTGATAATATTCATTTTTGTTTCACTACTTTTGTTTTGTTCTGTGTGGTGTTTGTGTCTCCTCTCAATTGCTCCGTTTATTGCAGTTCTGAGTGTTGCTGGCTCAGCTTTGGCTTTGGAATGCATTGTTACGGTATATTTTTAAAAATGAGAATCGCGATTCGTATTCGAATCAATTTTTTTCCACAACCCCTAACATATATATATATATATATATATATATATGTATATATAAAGTTACTTTGGCCACCAGCCAGATGTTATGAGCTCAAAGCGTCCCCCCAGTCCCAAAGTTGACACCCCTGCCTAAAAGCATGCGTACCTCAGAGATGTTGTGGATACGGAAAGGTGGGGGCAGTTGGTCAGTGTCAGTGAAGGAGACCTGGTAGGTGGCTCCCTTAATGGTGATCTCCGTCCGCAGGAAGAAGCAATTCCCCATGGTGTCCCTTTTCCAAGAAAGATTGAATGGACCATCAGTCCCTGCATGGACGTCAATGGGAGGGTCGGGGACGACTGTTCCTCACCTCATGTTGACGTGAAAGGACTTTGGTTTGTTGACCTCAAAGCCTCCTGACCAGGTGCAGGTGGGGGAGTCCATCAGGCGCACACACAACAACTGGTCATAGTCATTCCTGGGCCAGTGGAAGACCACGCTGGAGCCCGGCAGGGTGGAGATGTAACCCTCGGGGTTGGCAGTCCCCTGGAAAGAAACCCAGAACATGGATTTACAGTAGAACCACCGTGTCACCTCAGAGTGTAAAGAAGCCCTTTCTTGACTTCAAGTAAAGACCACACATGGCGGGTCATTGCTTACCTTTCCCCGGGCAAACTCCCGCTGAGCAAAAGCCAGCTTGTGTGAGGAGCTGTTGTCCAGCAAGTAGCGGGGGGCAAAGGTCACAATGTGAGTGTCTCGGTAGCGTCCCTTTCCGTTCCGCACACTGATACCTGTTCAGGTAAGGCGCTTCAGTCAGAGCGGGACTAAACATGCAGCGAGATGGACGTGTGCGTGTTGAAAATGTCATCAGGGAAATTGTGGAAAAAGTATTTTTATAAGATGTATTTGCAGAAGGAATGAAGCCTAGGCCCACGTGACATGGAGATTGACGGAGACAGATATCCACATATATTCATATTCAAGAGTTATTTCTTATTTCCATAGTCATACTTGAAAACAGCTAGTGTTTTTCCATTTGTGCTCTTTATGGTTGTCTGCTAAGGAAACTGCATGTGTTAACCTTGAATCTGTAGGAATGTGAGGACTAGCCATAACTCCCTTCTTATCTCTCCCTGTCCTAGACTTAGAAGAAGAACAGATATGTGGATTCGTTCCGGTGGGTGTGGGGGAGATAGTGGGGAAGAGAGTGCCTCCGTAGGGTTTGTCAGATCAACTAGGCGATGCGAATTGAATGTGTTGTTTTTTAGGTTGGTCTCTCCAAAGCTTTGGAATAAATTGCAAAATACCTATTCTGTTCTGGGTGTTTATTTAAAATCAGCTTATGTGTCATCAAAAGAACTTGGGATTGACCAGCAACTTAAATTCCCTCGGAGGAACATCTGGTCTGAACACAACAAGACCAATCCTCCTTCTCAGGCTGCTGCTCACCATCGGAGAAAAGATGAATCTGTCCGGCTTCTCACTGACATTTTAGTTATGTTTTAGTTTTTCCTCTGTTTGGGTTTTATTTCCTGTCAGCGCTCTTATTTTGATTATTTTTCCTGCACGTCTCCCCGTAAGTTTTACCTGTGATGAGGCCGCACTTTTCTGGGAAGGAATGCCAAAGCAGACTTATTTCACAGCGGAGAAGACTCTCTTTCCTTCAGCAGCGACTCTTTCAAACGCGCACACACGGCCCCTCCCCCTGACCCCTTTCTTCTCTCCCTCCGTCTGCTCCTTTCCTTTAACATTGTTAATGTAGGTAGATTGTACTTTTTTAAATGTTAGTTATTGTAGCAAAATGCTTGTTAAAGTTAAGAATGATTGTATTTCTGATTGTTTGTGAGGGCACCAAAGGGACTTCTGTGTTGGCAGAGCAGCGCAGACAAAGGACAGCATCTTGTTGTTGTTTTTGTAGCTAGTTCATTAAGAGATTGTTGATCTCTCACCTCCTTGTTATGTTTGCTTGACACACAGTACTGCAAAGCACTTGATCGTGTATGAAGTGTACACACCTGAAGTAAAATATAAACTGGAACCCATTATTCATATTTACTTTGTTTCTAATAGAGAAATCTGCTTCGCAATGCAAACTTCTATTTATGAACCTTGTTCAAGAACCAAATGAGTTCGTAAGTCCTGAAATGAGTATCTAGTTGGCGATAATGGCGGGAGTACTTACCAATGTTGTAGATGAGGCCAGGCCTGTTACCATGCTGGATGACCTTCACGGCCCGGACTCCACTTCCTCCATCCAGGGAGAAACCTTGGCACCAGCCCGGAACGCCGTCTGGATGGATCCCCTTCCCGACCCGCATAGTACACCTGGGTTTTAGAGAGGAGGAAAGGAAACGTTCCCAAAATGATTAGCTTGGTTTTTGTCTCCAGGGTAGACTTCAGGCTGCAGGTGTCAAAGTCGGGGTCCGGGGGGCCAGATCAGGCCTGTCACATCATTTACTGGACCCTTGACCTCTTCTTATTCAATGGATTTGTTCTTTTCATTTTGACAGAACAAAGACATGTACTGCATGCAATTTTATTCAATATTAAAGTCCTACTGAAATGAGATGTTCTTATTTAAACGGGGATAGCAGCTCCATTCTATGTGTCATACTTCATCATTTCACCATATTGCCATATTTTAGCTGAAAGGATTTAGTAGAGAACATCGACAATAAAGTTTGCAACATTTGGTCGCTAATAAAAAAGCCTTGCCTGTACCGGAAGTAGCAGACGATGTGTGCGTGACATCACGGGTTGTGGAGCTCCTCACATCTGAACATTGTTTACAATCATGGCCACCAGCAGTGAGAGCGATTCGGACCGAGAAAGCGACAATTTCCCCATTAATTTGAGCGAGGGTGAAAGATTCGTGGATGAGGAAAGTGAGAGTGAAAGACTAGAAAAAATATTTAAAAAAGTAAAAAAAGGCCAGAGCAGTGGGAGCGATTCAGATGTTATTAAACACATTTACAAGGATAATTCCAGAAAATCCCTTATCTGCTTATTGTGTTACTAGTGTTTTAGTGAGATTATATGGTCGTACCTGAAAGTCGGAGGGGTGTGGTGTCTCCGTGGGAAGCCACGTTTCTCAACAAGTCAAGGCAGCCGGGCTGAGATTTTTTTTTGTCCCCCTCCTCCAAACTTCTTTTTTTAAATGTAAAATAAATATCTGATTGACTTATGATTTCATTAAATTAGACATTGGAAAAATGGCAATAGATTTTATGATTTAAAAAAAAGCAAACAAAAAACTGTCTGCTTAGTCAGCAGAATTTTACTGTTAAAAAACATAGTACCGTTTTTTCCTTAGTTACAGTAATACTCAACAATGGATTTTACGATTAAAAACTGGCCACTCTGTTGCCAGAATTTTACCGGAAAAAACACTTTCCTATTTATAGTAATTTTCTGTAAAATAACACTAAATTCTACGATAAAATTCTGGTGACTGAGCTGCCAGTTGACAGATTTTGTTTTTACGGAATAGATATGAAAAAACATAAAATGATGAAATATGCGGGCAATTGTGTAATAATATCATATGTTTATTATTGTCATTTAGTCCTTCAATAAAATATTAGACAACTTGTCTTTTAGTAGTAAGTAAACAAACAAAGACTCCTAATTAGTCTGCAGTAACATATTGTGTCATTTATACACATATTATTTTATACACATTATGAGGGACAAACTGTAAAAACTGATTATTAATCTACTTGTTCATTTATTGTTAATATCTGATTATTTTCTGTTCTAACATGTTCTATCTACACTTCTGTTCAAATGTAATAATCACTTATTCTTCTCTTCTTTGATACTTGACATTAGTTTGGGATGATACCACACATTTAGGTATGGATCGTGTCGATACCAAGTAGTTCCAGGATCATACATTGGTCATATTCAACGTCCTCATGTGTCCAGGGACATATTTACTGACTTTATAAACATAATATGAATTTTAAAGAAAGGGGAAAAAACCAGATAATTATCGATGTAATCATAGAAGTATGGAATATATACGCTCCTGTACTTGGTATCATTACAGTGGATGTCAGGTGTAGATCCGCCCACGGCATTTGTTTACATTTAGGCACGCTAGCTTTTGTTAGCGGTGAGCTATTGTATCCTCCTACGCTGTGTAGTGAAGCATGGTTAGCTATTCCTCGTCCTCCAGTGATAATGTTACTTGTAAGAAACCTACCTTATTTGTCGCCATGGAGACCAGGGTTAGTGATTTAGAAGTAGCTAAAACACAGTAGATGGATGTTAGCTGCATGTGTTAAAGCAGTTCTTCCTGAGGGTGTTTTAGTGTTAGAACTTCAACTTTATCTTGACTTTTTACAGCAAAATGTGTCCATTCTCCCTTTTCTGTCTACACTCTGTATCTGCTTGTAAGTACTCTGTGTGTGTGCACTGCCCAACATGCTCCTCTGCTCTTAAAACCAGCAATGTTACGAAGTGACAAAGAAAAAAAAATGGGGAACCGGTACTTGCCAAACAGAGTATGGTACCGTTTTTGATACATTAGTACGATGCAGTATTCTGTATCACCCTCATCCTTATATTCATGGAAGTAACTCACTGTTGCCAGTGGCCATAACAGCCAGTACCTAAACCCTGGTTTAGGTACTGGTACTAACTTATATAGCCTGGTTTAGGCACTGATACAAACTTATATAGCCTGGTTTAGACACTGGTACTAACTTATATAGCCTGGTTTAGGTACTGGTTCTTACTTATATAGCCTGGTTTAGGCACTGATACTAACTTATATAGCCTGATTTAGACACTGATACTAACTTCCATAGCCTGGTTTAGGCTCTGGTACTAACTTATATAGCCTGGTTTAGGCACTGGTACTAACTTATATAGCCTGGTTTAGGCACTGGTACAAACTTACATAGCCTGGTTTAGGCACTGGTACTAACTTATATAGCCTGGTTTAGGCACTGGTACTAACTTATATAGCCTGGTTTAGGCACTGGTACTAACTTACATAGCCTGGTTTAGACACTGGTACTAACTTACATAGCCTGGTTTAGGCACTGGTGCTAACTTACATAGCCTGGTTTAGACACTGGTACTAACTTACATAGCCTGGTTTAGACACTGGTACTAACTTACATAGCCTGGTTTAGACACTGGTACTAACTTACATAGCCTGGTTTAGGCACTGGTGCTAACTTACATAGCCTGGTTTAGACACTGGTGCTAACTTACATAGCCTGGTTTAGGCACTGGTACTAACTTACATAGCCTGGTTTAGACACTGGTACTAACTTACATAGCCTGGTTTAGACACTGGTACTAACTTATATAGCCTGGTTTAGGCACTGGTACTAACTTATATAGCCTGGTTTAGACACTGGTACTAACTTATATAGCCTGGTTTAGGCACTGGTACTAACTTATATAGCCTGGTTTAGGCACTGGTACTAACTTACATAGCCTGGTTTAGACACTGGTACTAACTTATATAGCCTGGTTTAGGCACCGGTACTAACTTACATAGCCTGGTTTAGGCACCGGTACTAACTTACATAGTCTGGTTTAGACACTGGTACTAACCTACATAGCCTGGTTTAGGCACTGGTACTAACTTACATAGCCTGGTTTAGGCACTGGTACTAACTTATATAGCCTGGTTTAGACACTGGTACTAGCTTATATAGCCTGGTTTAGGCACCGGTACTAACTTATATAGCCTGGTTTAGGCACTGGTACTAACTTACATAGCCTGGTTTAGACACTGGTACTAACTTACATAGCCGGCTGCTCCTTGTCAGTGTAGCAGAAGAGCAACGGGCTGAGACTTCGGGCCAGTTCATGCTCATCAAACTGGCCTGCAGCATCCACTTTGCTGTTGTCTTGTCTGAAAATTAAGGGAAGGCCTAAAAAAAAAAAGACCAGGTTTAAACAAGTGACCAAGTCCACTTCCAAAGGGTGTTGGGTCCAACCTGTCTTGTTGATCAGCCAATAGGGGGCAGAGATGAGGATCTTCAGCGCCCCCTGGGCCCGCAGAATGATGCGGATGGTGAGGCAGAGCAGACGCTTGTTGGTGTCGTACAGCCTCATCCGGACCACATAGTTCTGGGTTCCCGGGGGAATGAGCAGCTCTTTGCACAGCGGGAAGTTCTCAAACAGCACACCTGAAAAAGGTTCCAGGAATATTCAAAGCTGGAAACCATCCATGGGAATTAAGGAGAAATGAATGGGACTAAACATTGAATGCAACATGCTAGATCTTGCAGCAAATGAATGGGACTAAACATTGAATGCAACATGCTAGATCTTGCAGCAAATGAATGGGACTAAACATTGAATGCAACATGCTAGATCTTGCAGCAAATGAATGGGACTAAACATTGAATGCAACATGCTAGATCTTGCAGCAAATGAATGGGACTAAACATTGAATGCAACATGCTAGATCTTGCAGCAAATGAATGGGACTAAACATTGAATGCAACATGCTAGATCTTGCAGCAAATGAATGGGACTAAACATTGAATGCAACATGCTAGATCTTGCAGCAAATGAATGGGACTAAACATTGAATGCACCATGCTAGATCTTGCAGCAAATGAATGGGACTAAACATTGAATGCAACATGCTAGATCTTGCAGCAAATGAATGGGACTAAACATTGAATGCAACATGCTAGATCTTGCAGCAAATGAATGGGACTAAACACTGAATGCAACATGCTAGATCTTGCAGCAAATGAATGGGACTAAACATTGAATGCAACATGCTAGATCTTGCAGCAAATGAATGGGACTAAACATTGAATGCAACATGCTAGATCTTGCAGCAAATGAATGGGACTAAACACTGAATGCAACATGCTAGATCTTGCAGCAAATGAATGGGACTAAACATTGAATGCAACATGCTAGATCTTGCAGCAAATGAATGGGACTAAACATTGAATGCAACATGCTAGATCTTGCAGCAAATGAATGGGACTAAACATTGAATGCAACATGCTAGATCTTGCAGCAAATGAATGGGACTAAACATTGAATGCAACATGCTAGATCTTGCAGCAAATGAATGGGACTAAACATTGAATGCAACATGCTAGATCTTGCAGCAAATGAATGGGACTAAACATTGAATGCAACATGCTAGATCTTGCAGCAAATGAATGGGACTAAACATTGAATGCAACATGCTAGATCTTGCAGCAAATGAATGGGACTAAACATTGAATGCAACATGCTAGATCTTGCAGCAAATGAATGGGACTAAACATTGAATGCAACATGCTAGATCTTGCAGCAAATGAATGGGACTAAACATTGAATGCAACATGCTAGATCTTGCAGCAAATGAATGGGACTAAACACTGAATGCAACATGCTAGATCTTGCAGCAAATGAATGGGACTAAACATTGAATGCAACACGCTAGATCTTGCAGCAAATGAATGGGACTAAACATTGAATGCAACATGCTAGATCTTGCAGCAAATGAATGGGACTAAACATTGAATGCAACATGCTAGATCTTGCAGCAAATGAATGGGACTAAACATTGAATGCAACATGCTAGATCTTGCAGCAAATGAATGGGACTAAACATTGAATGCAACATGATAGATCTTGCAGCAAATGAATGGGACTAAACATTGAAAGCAACATGCTAGATCTTGCAGCAAATGAATGGGACTAAACATTGAATGCAACATGCTAGATCTTGCAGCAAATGAATGGGACTAAACATTGAATGCAACATGCTAAATCTTGCAGCATGATTATTAGCTAAAACAAACTGATTTCATGCAAATTCAGTAGAATTTCAACCCTGCACTGTGCATTCCTCCATCACATGCTGGGATAATTGTCAGCATGCTACACACTACAGCAGGACTATTGAGGCCACACTAGTATTTGAGCTGAAGGACAGGTAAGTGTTGATGATATTACTGGGGTAAATATATTTGATGTATGGTATTGAAGTGTAATAGATGTGTAATTACTTGTTACTGTATGACTGTAGACTACTCCAGCAGACTAGCTGTTCCTCTACTTCTTACATGATTGTGGGGCCAATATCTCTAGCTAGCTAGCTTTATGTACCAACATAATGAACCCAAAATATTTCTCTGTTAGCCCTGATGCTAATTTTCTCTATGTTAAATCCCACTCATTTATGCTAACAAAGTTAGCGATCCGAATGGACCTTTTTTGTGATGTGTAAAGTTGAAGTAGAAAATAGTAAATGAAAAGGTGTAGTTTCCTCTACAAGAACGTAGCTTATAGTTTGAGTTAGCACGCTGATTGACTCTTCATTTATTCATCTAGCCCAGGGGTGCCCATTACGTCGATGGCGAGCTACCAGTCGACCGCGGGGGGTGTGTCAGTCGATCTCCAGCCAGGCTTTTAAAAAAAATAGACCTAAAAATGAGTGACCATCAATCTTCACCAAGACGTCACTTAAATGACATTCACGGTACCGGAGGGTCTTGTGAGATGACGCTGGCTGCTGCAAGATCATTATTATGAAAATATGACCGAGAGGAAGGCGAGAAACACTTTTTATTTCAACAGACTCTCGCGCCGTACCTTCCGTCAAAACTCTAAAGGCCGACTGCATATTTCCTATCTTCACAATAAAAGCCCTGCTTCATGCTGCCTGCGCTAACTAAATACAGAGTCTCGGAAAACTGTGCACAAGCGATCCCTCAGAAAGCTGGCGTGCACATCACTTGTGCACGCCAGCTTTCCGAGACTCTTATTTTGTTAGCGCAGGCAGCATGAAGCAGGGCTTTTATTGTGAAGATAGGAAATGTGCAGTCGGCCTTCAGAGTTTTGACGGAAGGGACGGCGCGAAAGTCTGTTGAAATAAAAAGTGTTTCTCGCCTTCCTCTCTGTCATATTTTCATAATAATGAACTGGCAGCAGCCAGCGTCATCTCACAAGACCCTCGGGTGCCGTGAATGTCAATCAAGCAAGCTACGGAATTTGCCGCCAATGTTTTTCTTGTAAAGTGTATGGAAGCTGGATGAATTAGATGCCAAAAACCAACCACTTTCATGTGGTATTGTACAGAAAGGATACATTTTTTTCTCCTCCATATGAAAATGTGGGCGTTATCATCATTACTGTCTGATTCCAATCAATGCGAGTCATCAGAATCAGGTAATACACCAACTTATATTCTTGTCTTTGTGAAAGAAAGACATCTATATGTGTTACACATGCTTGTATTATCATTAAACACATTTAACTTGTTTACAAAAATGTCTCTTTCATAAATAAATAAATCTAAATGATATATATAAATGAGGTAGATCCCCTCGAGTTGGTCAATTGAAAAGTAGCTCGCCTGCAGAAAAAGTGTGGGCACCCCTGATCTAGCCCATAGGTGTCAAACTCTGGCCCGCGGGCCAAATTTGGCCCTTGAGGCAATATCAAATGAACATTAGAGCTGGCCCGCCGGTGTTATACAGCGGTGCCGCTCTAACACCGCATTCACCGATTTCCTGGGAGACTCTCGAATTTCAGTGCCCCTCCCGAAAATCTCTCGGTGCAACCATTCTCCCGAATTCCACCTGGACAACAA
Organism: Nerophis ophidion; assembly: GCF_033978795.1. Classification (NCBI taxonomy): domain Eukaryota; kingdom Metazoa; phylum Chordata; class Actinopteri; order Syngnathiformes; family Syngnathidae; genus Nerophis; species Nerophis ophidion. The sequence continues at coordinate 2,269,236 of NC_084616.1, forward strand.
TATTGGGGGTGTGCCTTAAAGGCACTGCCTTCAGCGTCCTCTACAACCTGTCGTCAAGTCTGTTTTTCCTCCTCACAAACAGCGTGCCGGCCCAGTCACGTGATATATGTGGCTTCTACACACATGTAAGTAAATGCAAGGCATACTTGATCAACACCATACAGGTCGCACTGAGGGTGGCCATATAAACAACTTTAACACTGCTACAAATATGCGCCACACTGTGAATCCACACCAAACAAGAATGACCAACACATTTCGGGAGAACATCCGCAGCGTAACACAATATAAACACAACAGAACAAATACCCAGAACCCCTTGCAGCCCTAACTCTTCCGGACCGCTACAATATACACCACCCCTCCCCGCTACCAACAAACCCCGCCCACCTGAGCCCTGACATTAACTGAGCAGTAAAAAGGCCTGAATGGTTGATTTATTCATTATTTTATTTTCAAATGTATTAGCCTCTGGAAAAAGTTAATGTTAATATTTACCTCAGAAGGCTGCAAATGCAAAAGAGGCATTCAATTTTTATTTACATTTGATTTGATATGCCATTGATATTTTTTAATTATTATTATTATTATTTAAAACTGGATTTTGCATGTCACTATAAAGTTATATAAGCCTTGCTTGTTCAATATTCAATGCAAAACTTGTTTGGGTCCTTATTAAAAGATTAATTTGTTCAACCTCGGCCCACGGCTTTGTTCAGTTATACATTTTGGCCCACTCTGTGTTTGAGTTTGACACCCCTGGTCTAGCCTGTTTCTATTCATGTGTCCATCAGTCAAATATTTTTAAAGACTACTCCAATTGTTTAGCTGACTATTTCTATCTGTGTGTGGCATTGCATTAGTCTTTTACAAGAATAAATCAAATACAAAGAGAAGGTGGACCCGACTTGAACAAGTTGAAAAACTTATTGGGGTGTTAGCATTTAGTGGTTAATTGTAGGGAATATGTACTGTACTGTGCAATCTACTAATAATATGTACTGTACTGTGCAATCTACTAATAATATGTACTGTACTGTGCAATCTACTAATAATATGTACTGTACTGTGCAATCTACTAATAATATGTACTGTACTGTGCAATCTACTAATAATATGTACTGTACTGTGCAATCTACTAATAATATGTACTGTACTGTGCAATCTACTAATAATATGTACTGTACTGTGCAATCTACTAATAATATGTACTGTACTGTGCAATCTACTAATAATATGTACTGTACTGTGCACTCTACTAATAATATGTACTGTACTGTGCAATCTACTAATAATATGTACTGTACTGTGCAATCTACTAATAATATATACTGTACTGTGCAATCTACTAATAATATGTACTGTACTGTGCAATCTACTAATAATATGTACTGTACTGTGCAATCTACTAATAATATGTACTGTACTGTGCAATCTACTAATAATATGTACTGTACTGTGCAATCTACTAATAATATGTACTGTACTGTGCAATCTACTAATAATATGTACTGTACTGTGCAATCTACTAATAATATGTACTGTACTGTGCAATCTACTAATAATATGTACTGTACTGTGCAATCTACTAATAATATGTACTGTACTGTGCAATCTACTAATAATATGTACTGTACTGTACTATCTACTAATAATATGTACTGTACTGTGCAATCTACTAATAATATGTACTGTACTGTGCAATCTACTAATAATATGTACTGTACTGTGCACTCTACTAATAATATGTACTGTACTGTGCACTCTACTAATAATATGTACTGTACTGTGCAATCTACTAATAATATGTACTGTACTGTGCAATCTACTAATAATATGTACTGTACTGTGTAGTCTACTAATAATATGTACTGTACTGTGCAATCTACTAATATGTACTGTACTGTGCAATCTACTAATAATATGTACTGTACTGTGCAATCTACTACTAATATGTACTGTACTGTGCACTCTACTAATAATATGTACTGTACTGTGCACTCTACTAATAATATGTACTGTACTATCTACTAATAATATGTACTGTACTGTGCAATCTACTAATAATATGTACTGTACTGTGCAATCTACTAATAATATGTACTGTACTGTGTAGTCTACTAATAATATGTACTGTACTGTGCAATCTACTACTAATATGTACTGTACTGTGCAATCTACTAATAATATGTACTGTACTGTAAATTCTACTAATAATATGTACTGTACTGTGTAATCTACTAATAATATGTACTGTACTGTGCAATCTACTAATAATATGTACTGTACTGTGCAATCTACTAATATGTACTGTACTGTGCAATCTACTAATAATATGTACTGTACTGTGCAATCTACTAATAATATGTACTGTACTGTGCAATCTACTAATAATATGTACTGTACTGTGCAATCTACTAATAATATGTACTGTACTGTGCAATCTACTAATAATATGTACTGTACTGTGTAATCTACTAATAATATGTACTGTACTGTGCAATCTACTAATAATATGTACTGTACTGTGTAATCTACTAATAATATGTACTGTACTGTGTAATCTACTAATAATATGTACTGTACTGTGTAATCTACTAATAATATGTACTGTACTGTGCAATCTACTAATAATATGTACTGTACTGTGCAATCTACTAATAATATGTACTGTACTGTGCAATCTACTAATAATATGTACTGTACTGTGCAATCTACTAATAATATGTACTGTACTGTGTAATCTACTAATAATATGTACTGTACTGTGTAATCTACTAATAATATGTACTGTACTGTGCAATCTACTAATAATATGTACTGTACTGTGCAATCTACTAATAATATGTACTGTACTGTGTAATCTACTAATAATATGTACTGTACTGTGTAATCTACTAATAATATGTACTGTACTGTGCAATCTACTAATAATATGTACTGTACTGTGCAATCTACTAATAATATGTACTGTACTGTGCAATCTACTAATAATATGTACTGTACTGTGTAATCTACTAATAATATGTACTGTACTGTGCAATCTACTAATAATATGTACTGTACTGTGCAATCTACTAATAATATGTACTGTACTGTGCAATCTACTAATAATATGTACTGTACTGTGCAATCTACTAATAATATGTACTGTACTGTGTAATCTACTAATAATATGTACTGTACTGTGTAATCTACTAATAATATGTACTGTACTGTGCAATCTACTAATAATATGTACTGTACTGTGCAGTCTACTAATAAAAGTTTAAATCAATCAAAAACATTGAAATGTGAGAAATCAGGGAAGAAAGCAGTGACTTGTTGGTGTTCCTTCCCTGACCTAGTTCCATGTTCTGGGACGTGTCCATGGCATGAAGCACGGCTTCTTTGCCGGGCTTCAGAGAGCCTTTGACGGAGGTTCCCTTCACGTAGTAGTTGAGGTCGCAGGGCAGCAGGTTGGCCAGCACCACCGTGGGCAACAGAAAGATGGTGTGGCCCGGCTGGCGATAGATCTCCTTGGTGGTACCGGACACCTTCTTGGCAGGCCGCTGGTCAGGGTAGTGCTCTTTTTTGATGACCACGCAAAACCTGAAGGAGTTGCAGAGGAACCAGATGAAGGGGAAGCCCACAAGAAGGATCTGCTTCCGTACCTGAAGTTCCGCTTGAGGTCAAAGTCTGCTGACTGGCAATCCCTCCTGCTGCTGCTCAACTCTCCGGCTCGCTCCACACTGGTCCAGTGGATGGGAACTTTACAGAAGAACAGGCCCAGGCCCTTGGGCCGGGCCTGTAGACGCCATGAGGTCAGGTGGAGTGGAACCGCCAAGGCCTGGTTAGGCAATATAGGAGGCAACACCACAGGTTCTGTTGAGGCAAGGACATGTTTTGGTCTCTGGAACACTTTCATCTTCCCAAAACAATGGAACCTCCATCTAAAAAAAACCTCGAAACTTACTAGCTTTTCGGTTTACCAACATTTAGATGGCGCCAAATACGCATCTGTGTGCAAACTAGGGTTGTACGGTATACCGGTACTAGAATAGTAATAACATTAATAATAATAATAATGATAATACATTTGATTTGTAAAAGCACTTTACATTGAGCAAACAACCTCAACGTGCAACAGTACATTTAAAAAAAAAAAAAACAACAACGCTCAAACCACAAATAGCTGTCCCCAACAAGTAAAAAAAAATAGTAAAAAAATAAAAATAAAAAATAGAACAGCCTAATAGCTAGACCAGGGGTAGGGAACCTATGGCTCTAGAACCAGATGTGGCTCTTTTGATGACTGCATCTGGCTCTCAGATAAATCTGAGCTGACATTGCTTAACAAGGTAAGTAATGAATAATTCCGCTGGTAATAACAGTGTCAAAAATAACGTTCAAAATATAAAACATTCTCATGCATTTTCATCCATCCATCTGGTTTCTACCGCACCTGTTAAAGAAGTCGCATTAATGGTAAGAACTATTTCATTTATTGTTGGTTAGCCTTAGAATAACAATGTTATTAAAAAGAATAAGAGACTTATTAAACTCTAAAAATGTTGGTCTTTCTTAAAAATGCACACATATAGTTGTATTCAATGTTTAAAAAAAAAATATATGGCTCTCACGGAAATACTTTAAAAAATATTTGGCTCGTATGGCTCTCTCAGCCAAAAAGGTTCCCGACCCCTGAGCTAGAACTAGCACACATACCTAAAACAGGCTGTTTTTAAGCCTTTTTTAAAAGCATCCACAGTCTGTGGTGCCCTCATGTGGTCAGGGAGAGCGTTCCACAGACTAAGAGCAGAAAGCCCGGTCTACCATAGTTCGGAGCTTTGTCCTCGGAGGTTGGAGGACGTTAGTATCGCGATACCGATGAATCAAAAAGGGTACTATACTTTATTTGAAAAGTACCGCTATTTAACGGGCACGTCGTGGTCACTTCGTAACATTGCTGGTTTTACGAGCAGAGGAGCATGTTGGGCAGCGCACACACACAGAGTACTTACAAGCAGACACAGAGTGTAGACAGAAAAGAGAAAATGGACGCATTTTGGTGTAAAAAGTCAAGATAAAGGTGAAGTTCTAACACTGTTACACCCTCAAATCCCTCCACAGTGTTTTAGCTACTTCTATATCACTAATCCTGGCATGGTGACAAAGTAAGTTTCTTACAAGTAGCATTATCACTGGAGGATGATGAATAGCTAAACATGCTTCACTACACAGCCTAGGAGGATACAATAGCTCACCACTGTCACAACGTAAACAAACACCATGGGTGGATCTACACCTGACATCCACTGTAATGATACCAAGTACAGGAGTGTATCTAGTTGATACTACTATGATTACGTTGATATTTTTTAGCATCACAAAATCTTCTTTGGTTTTTTTCAAATTCATATAATGTTTATAAAGTCAGTAAATATGTCCCTGGACACATGAGGACTTTGAATATGACCAATGTATGATCCTGGAACTACTTGGTATTGGATCCACACCTAAATGTGTGGTATCATCCAAAACTAATGTGTGGTATCAAAGAAGAGAAGAATAAGTGATTATTACATTTGAACAGAAGTGCTGGGTGAACCTTTAAAGTGTTTCCTTCTGTTTGGAGCTTTAAACCAGCGTTCCGGCTTTTGCTCATTCGTAGCGTTTCTACTTGTGTTTTTTCATCCCTCATTCCAAGCAACGTTTGTAAGTTTTACAATATAACCAAAACAAGTCATACTTACTAAAGCGTCACATGTGTGATGTCTGTAGGCGTGTTTTCATGCATATTCCTAGGTGCTAAAGTAATGCAATGAAGCTAGCGTTGTTAGCATTACTGTAGCTAATTTGCTAACATGTATACAAATGTCTGCGTTAGCATTTTCTACTTGCAAAGGCATTCTTTTTGTATAGTTTCACTTTCACAAATTTCTCAGTAAATTCACCAAAACGTCACCGTGGATTTATTGAGTCTGTTTAGCTGACTGGAAGGCTAGCTTGCGCAGCAAGTGGGTCATGACGAGGACTTCTGTTTTGTTTGATCAGCCGTTTTACTGCCCTGTTACAGACACCGTTTGGAAACAATGAAAGTATGTAAATATCGGCGTTCCATTTGATCATCCGTAGCGTTTCTACTAGTATGTTTTTTTCATTCATCATTCCAAGAACGTTTGTAAGTTTTACAATATAACTAAAACAATCATTACTTAATAAACATTTAAAAAATATTTTTGTGTCTATAAGTGAAGTGAATTATATTTCTATAGCGCTTTTCTCTAGTGACTCAAAACGCTTTACATAGTGAAAGCCAATATTTAAGTTATATTTTTAAAGCAGGGTGGGTGGCACAAGGACAGGTGGGCCAAGTGTCTTGCCCAAGGACACAATGGCAGTGACTAGGTTGGCAGAAGCAGGAATCGAACCTGGAACCCTCAAGTTGCTGGCACGGCCACTCTACCAATGTAGAACACATTTCACAACATATGTATCTGCGACTTATAGTCTGGTGCCACTAATATGCAGGGAAACATATTTAGTGGGTGTGGCTTATATATCGCTGTAGTCTGGAAAATACTGTATTCATGTTTCTTGTGGACTTCTTATTGACTACACAAACATTTTCATTTACAGACCGTGTTGAAGAAGCAAGAAAGTTCCTAGAGCAAGTTTCCACTGTGGCATGTTTGAATGTGTGAGTGTCGTACTGTCAGGGGCAGAGGGGCTGTCCAGTCTGATCTCCATGGCAACATCCAGCTGGTTCTTCAGAATGAGGGCAGACCTCACAGTTATCACCTTCCTGGCACTTCCCTCCATGGTGATGGAGAAGACCACTCTCACTGGAGGCAATGCTGAGAACTGAGAGAAAGTCATTTGATAAAAGGTAAACACACCTGTCAGTATAATTGTATACAAGTCATCACACAACTTTGTTTTCCCATGAGTTCAGGCTGCCCTGCGACAAGACAAAAGCTGTCTTTGGTCTCATCAAGTAAAAGGCTAATACATCTCCACTGTGTGTGATGGGATGCGACGTAGAGGTGTCGGTTTCCCTGATCTATTGGACAGCCGCTGCAGACCTGACACCGCTCCAAGCACCTTTTCTTTAAACTGTTTATGACCCCCCTCCACTTAGAAACATATATATATATATATGCATGTGTATAAACATATATATGTATGTATGTATATATATATACATTTATATATATATACATATATGAGATGCTAGCATTAGGACTTACATAGACATGTGGTGCTAGCATTAGGACTTATATAGCCATGTGATGCTAGCATTAAGACTTACATAGACATGTGATCCTAGCATTAGGACTTACATAGACATGTGGTGCTAGCATTCGGACTTACATAGACATGTGATGCTAGCATTAAGACTTACATAGACATGTGGTGCTAGCATTCAGACTTACATAGTCATGTGGTGCTAGCATTAGGACTTACATAGAGATGTGGTGCTAGCATTAGGACTTACATAGACATGTGGTGCTAGCATTAGGACTTACATAGACATGTGGTGCTAGCATTAGCACTTACATAGACATGTGGTGCTAGCATTAGGACTTACATAGAGATGTGGTGCTAGCATTAGGACTTACATAGAGATGTGGTGCTAGCATTAGGACTTACATAGACATGTGGTGCTAGCATTAGGACTTACATAGACATGTGGTGCTAGCATTAGGACTTACATAGACATGTGGTGCTAGCATTAGGACTTACATAGACATGTGGTGCTAGCATTAGGACTTACATAGACATGTGGTGCTAGCATTAGGACTTACATAGTCATGTGGTGCTAGCATTAGGACTTACCTAGACATGTGGTGCTAGCATTAGGACTTACATAGACATGTGATGCTAGCATTAGGACTTACATAGACATGTGGTGCTAGCATTAGGACTTACATAGACATGTGATGCTAGCATTAGGACTTACATAGACATGTGGTGCTAGCATTAGGACTTACATAGAGATGTGGTGCTAGCATTAGGACTTACATAGATAATGTGGTGCTAGCATTAGGACTTACATAGACATGTGGTGCTAGCATTAGGACTTACATAGACATGTGGTGCTAGCATTAGGACTTACATAGACATGTGGTGCTAGCATTAGGACTTACATAGACATGTGGTGCTAGCATTAGGACTTACATAGACATGTGGTGCTAGCATTAGGACTTACATAGACATGTGGTGCAAGCATTAGGACTTACATAGACATGTGGTGCTAGCATTAGGACTTAACAAGTAATGTGGTGCTAGCATTAGGACTTACACAGACATGTGATGCTAGCATTAGGACTTACATAGACATGTGATGCTAGCATTAGGACTTACATAGACATGTGATGCTATCGTTAGGACTTACATAGACATGTGGTGCTAGCATTAGGACTTACATAGACATGTGGTGCTAGCATTAGGACTTACATAGACATGTGGTGCTAGCATTAGGACTTACATAGACATGTGGTGCTAGCATTAGGACTTACATAGACATGTGATGCTATCATTAGGACTTACATAGACATGTGGTGCTAGCATTAGGACTTACATAGACATGTGGTGCTAGCATTAGGACTTACATAGTCATGTGGTGCTAGCATTAGGACTTACATAGACATGTGGTGCTAGCATTAGGACTTACATAGACATGTGGTGCTAGCATTAGGACTTACATAGACATGTGGTGCTAGCATTAGGACTTACATACACATGTGATGCTAGCATTAGGACTTACATAGACATGTGGTGCTAGCATTCGGACTTACATAGACATGTGGTGCTAGCATTAGGACTTACATAGACATGTGATGCTAGCATTACAACTTACACAGACATGTGATGCTAGCATTAGGACTTACATAGATAATGTGGTGCTAGCATTATAAATAAATGATAAATGGGTTCTACTTGTATAGCGCTTTTCTACCTTCAAGGTACTCAAAGCGCTTTGACACTACTTCCACATTCACACACACATTCACACACTGATGGAGGGAGCTGCCATGCAAGGCGCCAACCAGCACCCATCAGGAGCAAGGGTGAAGTGTCTTGCTCAGGACACAACGGACGTGACGAGGTTGGTACTAGGTGGGATTTGAACCAGGGACCCTCGGGTTGCGCACGGCCACTCTCCCACTGCGCCACGGCGTCCCCAGGACTTACATAGACATGTGATGCTAGCATTAGGACTTACATAGATATGTGATGCTAGCATTAGGACTTACATAGACATGTGGTGTTAGCATTAGGACTTACATAGACATGTGGTGTTAGCATTAGGACTTACATAGACATGTGGTGTTAGCATTAGGACTTACATAGACATGTGGTGCTAGCATTAGGACTTACATAGACATGTGATTCTAGCATTAGGACTTACATAGACATGTGGTGCTAGCATTAGGACTTACATAGACATGTGGTGCTAGCATTAGGACTTACATAGACATGTGGTGCTAGCATTAGGACTTACATAGACATGTGATGCTAGCATTAGGACTTACATAGACATGTGGTGCTAGCATTAGGACTTACATAGACATGTGTTGCTAGCATTAGGACTTACATAGCCATGTGGTGCTAGCATTAGGACTTACATAACCATGTGGTGCTAGCATTAGGACTTACATAGACATGTGGTGCTAGCATTAGGACTTACATAGACATGTGGTGCTAGCATTAGGACTTACATAGACATGTGGTGCTAGCATTAGGACTTACATAGACATGTGGTGCTAGCATTACGACTTACATAGACATGTGGTGCTAGCATTAGGACTTACATAGATAATGTGGTGCTAGCATTAGGACTTACATAGACATGTGGTGCTAGCATTAGGACTTACATAGACATGTGATGCTATCATTAGGACTTACATAGACATGTGATGCTAGCATTAGGACTTACATAGCCATGTGGTAGTAGCATTAGGACTTACATAGCCATGTGGTGCTAGCATTAGGACTTACATAGACATGTGGTAGTAGCATTAGGACTTACATAACCATGTGGTGCTAGCATTAGGACTTACATAGACATGTGGTGCTAGCATTAGGACTTACATAGACATGTGGTGCTAGCATTAGGACTTACAAAGACATGTGGTGCTAGCATTAGGACTTACATAGACATGTGGTGCTAGCATTAGGACTTACAAAGACATGTGGTGCTAGCATTAGGACTTACATAGACATGTGGTGCTAGCATTAGGACTTACAAAGACATGTGGTGCTAGCATTAGGACTTACATAGACATGTGGTGCTAGCATTAGGACTTACAAAGACATGTGGTGCTAGCATTAGGACTTACATAGACATGTGGTGCTAGCATTAGGACTTAACAAGTAATGTGGTGCTAGGATTAGGACTTACATAGACATGTGGTGCTAGGATTAGGACTTACATAGACATGTGGTGCTAGGATTAGGACTTACATAGGTGTGTGGTGCTAGCATTAAGACTTACATAGACATGTGGTGCTAGCATTAGGACTTACAAAGACATGTGGTGCTAGCATTAGGACTTACATAGACATGTGGTGCTAGCATTAGGACTTAACAAGTAATGTGGTGCTAGCATTAGGACTTACATAGACATGTGGGTGGATGATGTTGGTCCTGCTGATAGGACTGCCCACCTGTTGAAACATAAGAGGCAAAAAAACATGATGAAGATGGAATGGAACATGAATTTTGGGCAGTAAGTTCGTCTTACAATGTTGGATGCATTGTTTCTGTCTGGAGCTGCGTAGCGGAAGAACACGCCCACTTTGTCCACAGACACGGGCTTCACCTGCTCCCAGCCACACACCCGCACCAGCAGCTGGTGCAGCTTCAACTCGTGAGTGTGCCTGCAGGACAGAATGATGCTGACGATGATGAAGACACTACAGGACATCCTCCCTCCTTTAACTGCTCGAAATGGTGCAGAATTCCCTTTATTTCCTGCTAACTTCCAAGGAAAAGGGTTTGAGGGTGAGCAGAAAGACTATGAATCCACCAGAGGGAGCTCACAAGTCAATAAAGACTAGGAATCCACCAGAGGGCGCTCACAAGTCAATAAAGACTATGAATCCACCAGAGGGAGCTCACAAGTCAATAAAGACTAGGAATCCACCAGAGGGAGCTCACAAGTCAATAAAGACTAGGAATCCACCAGAGGGAGCTCACAAGTCAATAAAGACTAGGAATCCACCAGAGGGCGCTCACAAGTCAATAAAGACTAGGAATCCACCAGAGGGAGCTCACAAGTCAATAAAGACTAGGAATCCACCAGAGGGAGCTCACAAGTCAATAAAGACTATGAATCCACCAGAGGGAGCTCACAAGTCAATAAAGACTAGGAATCCACCAGAGGGCGCTCACAAGTCAATAAAGACTAGGAATCCACCAGAGGGAGCTCACAAGTCAATAAAGACTATGAATCCACCAGAGGGAGCTCACAAGTCAATAAAGACTAGGAAACCACCAGAGGGAGCTCACAAGTCAATAAAGACTAGGAATCCACCAGAGGGAGCTCACAAGTCAATAAAGACTAGGAATCCACCAGAGGGAGCTCACAAGTCAATAAAGACTATGAATCCACCAGAGGGAGCTCACAAGTCAATAAAGACTAGGAATCCACCAGAGGGAGCTCACAAGTCAATAACGACTATGAAACCACCAGAGGGAGCTCACAAGTCAATAAAGACTATGAATCCACCAGAGGGAGCTCACAAGTCAATAAAGACTATGAATCCACCAGAGGGAGCTCACAAGTCAATAAAGACTATGAATCCACCAGAGGGAGCTCACAAGTCAATAAAGACTATGAATCCACCAGAGGGAGCTCACAAGTCAATAAAGACTATGAATCCACCAGAGGGAGCTCACAAGTCAATAAAGACTATGAATCCACCAGAGGGAGCTCACAAGTCAATAAAGACTATGAATCCACCAGAGGGAGCTCACAAGTCAATACAGACTAGGAATCCACCAGAGGGAGCTCACAAGTCAATAAAGACTAGGAATCCACCAGAGGGAGCTCACAAGTCAATAAAGACTAGGAATCCACCAGAGGGAGCTCACAAGTCAATAAAGACTATGAATCCACCAGAGGGAGCTCACAAGTCAATACAGACTAGGAATCCACCAGAGGGAGTTCACAAGTCAATAAAGACTAGGAATCCACCAGAGGGAGCTCACAAGTCAATAAAGACTATGAATCCACCAGAGGGAGCTCACAAGTCCATAAAGACTATGAATCCACCAGAGGGAGCTCACAAGTCCATAAAGACTATGAATCCACCAGAGGGAGCTCACAAGTCCATAAAGACTATGAATCCACCAGAGGGAGCTCACAAGTCAATAAAGACTATGAATCCACCAGAGGGAGCTCACAAGTCAATAAAGACTATGAATCCACCAGAGGGAGCTCACAAGTCAATAAAGACTATGAATCCACCAGAGGGAGCTCACAAGTCAATAAAGACTAGGAATCCACCAGAGGGAGCTAACAAGTCAATAAAGACTAGGAATCCACCAGAGGGAGCTCACAAGTCAATAAAGACTATGAATCCACCAGAGGGAGCTCACAAGTCAATAAAGACTAGGAATCCACCAGAGGGAGCTCACAAGTCAATAAAGACTAGGAATCCACCAGAGGGAGCTCACAAGTCAATAACGACTATGAAACCACCAGAGGGAGCTCACAAGTCAATAAAGACTAGGAATCCACCAGAGGGAGCTCACAAGTCAATAAAGACTAGGAATCCACCAGAGGGAGCTCACAAGTCAATAACGACTATGAAACCACCAGAGGGAGCTCACAAGTCAATAAAGACTATGAATCCTCCAGAGGGAGCTCACAAGTCAATAAAGACTAGGAATCCACCAGAGGGAGCTCACAAGTCAATAAAGACTAGGAATCCACCAGAGGGAGCTCACAAGTCAATAAAGACTATGAATCCACCAGAGGGAGCTCACAAGTCAATAAAGACTATGAATCCACCAGAGGGAGCTCACAAGTCAATAAAGACTAGGAATCCACCAGAGGGAGCTAACAAGTCAATAAAGACTAGGAATCCACCAGAGGGAGCTCACAAGTCAATAAAGACTATGAATCCACCAGAGGGAGCTCACAAGTCAATAAAGACTAGGAATCCACCAGAGGGAGCTCACAAGTCAATAAAGACTAGGAATCCACCAGAGGGAGCTCACAAGTCAATAACGACTATGAAACCACCAGAGGGAGCTCACAAGTCAATAAAGACTAGGAATCCACCAGAGGGAGCTCACAAGTCAATAAAGACTAGGAATCCACCAGAGGGAGCTCACAAGTCAATAACGACTATGAAACCACCAGAGGGAGCTCACAAGTCAATAAAGACTATGAATCCTCCAGAGGGAGCTCACAAGTCAATACACTCAACATTTTCCAGCAGGAAGAAGCCTGCACCAAACATCAGTGATCCACTCTCATCCATCCTCAGCTGACCTGGGATTCTCTAACTGTGGTACACTGGCTCCATCTAATGGTGCGCCCAAGAATCACTTATTAAGTATTCACACAGTGTTACTGTTCAAACTGTGTCATGTCACACTGGCCACAAACATAATGTACTCATTAAATAAAATCCTTGTTTGAATGAATATTTAAGTCTATTTTAAAGTTGGTCATCATGTGATACTTGGAGAGACATTTTTCTGGGGTGGAAAAAAGTTAGCGAAGCCCTGAACTAGACGATAGAACTGCAGTCCTCTGGTCACTTTCTATTCCTAAGACTTACTGTAGGACAACATGGTCATCATGTACAGTGGAACCTCCATTTGTGAACCCCTCGTTTTGCAAACTTTTAGATCGCGCAAACCATGTCTTCGTGTACACACCATGTCTCCGTGTACACACCATGTCTCCGTGTACAAACCATGTCTCCGTGTACACACCATGTCTCCGTGTACAAACCATGTCTCCGTGTACACACCATGTCTCCGTTTACAAACAGTGTCTCCGTGTACACACCATGTCTCCGTGTACACACCATGTCTCCGTGTACAAACCATGTCTCCGTGTACACACCATGTCTCCGTGTACAAACCATGTCTCCGTGTACACACCATGTCTCCGTTTACAAACAGTGTCTCCGTGTACACACCATGTCTCCGTGTACACACCATGTCTCCGTGTACAAACCATGTCTCCGTGTACACACCATGTCTCCGTGTACACACCATGTCTCCGTGTACACACCATGTCTCCGTGTACACACCATGTCTCCGTGTACACACCATGTCTCCGTGTACAAACCATGTCTCCGTGTACACACCATGTCTCCGTGTACACACCATGTCTCCGTGTACAAACCATGTCTCCGTGTACAAACCATGTCTCCGTGTACACACCATGTCTCCGTGTACACACCATGTCTCCGTTTACAAACAGTGTCTCCGTTTACAAACAGTGTCTCCGTGTACACACCATGTCTCCGTGTACAAACCATCTCTCCGTGTACACACCATGTCTCCGTGTACACACCATGTCTCCGTGTACACACCATGTCTCCATTTACAAACAGTGTCTCTGTGTACACACCATGTCTCCGTGTACACACCATGTCTCTGTGTACACACCATGTCTCCGTGTACACACCATGTCTCCGTGTACACACCATGTCTCCGTGTGCACACCATGTCTCCGTGTACAAACCATGTCTCTATGTACACACCATGTCTCTATGTACACACCATGTCTCCGTGTACACACCATGTCTCCGTGTACACACCATGTCTCCGTGTACAAACCATGTCTCCGTGTACACACCATGTCTCCGTGTACACACCATGTCTCCGTGTACACACCATGTCTCCGTTTACAAACAGTGTCTCCGTGTACACACCATGTCTCCGTGTACAAACCATGTCTCCGTGTACACACCATGTCTCCGTGTACAAACCATCTCTCCGTGTACACACCATGTCTCCGTGTACACACCATGTCTCCGTGTACACACCATGTCTCCATTTACAAACAGTGTCTCCGTGTACACACCATGTCTCCGTGTACACACCATGTCTCCGTGTACACACCATGTCTCCGTGTACACACCATGTCTCCGTGTACACACCATGTCTCTGTGTACACACCATGTCTCCGTGTACACACCATGTCTCCGTGTACACACCATGTGTCCGTGTACACACCATGTCTCCGTGTACACACCATGTGTCCGTGTACACACCATGTCTCCGTGTACACACCATGTGTCCGTGTACACACCATGTCTCCGTGTACACACCATGTCTCCGTGTACACACCATGTCTCCGTGTACACACCATGTGTCCGTGTACACACCATGTCTCCGTGTACACACCATGTCTCCGTGTACACACCATGTCTCCGTGTACACACCATGTCTCCGTGTACACACCATGTCTCCGTGTACACACCATGTCCCCGTGTACACACCATGTCTCCGTGTACACACCATGTCTCCGTGTACAAACCATGTCTCCGTGTACACACCATGTCTCCGTTTACACACCATGTCTCCGTGTACACACCATGTCTCCGTGTACACACCATGTCTCCGTGTACACACCATGTCTCCGTGTACACACCGTGTCTCCGTGTACACACCGTGTCTCCGTGTACACACTGTGTCTCCGTGTACACACCGTGTCTCCGTGTACACACCATGTCTCCGTGTACACACCATGTCCCCGTGTACACACCATGTCCCCGTGTACACACCATGCCTCCGTGTACACACCATGTCTCCGTGTACACACCATGTCTCCGTGTACACACCATGTCTCCGTGTACACACCATGTCTCCGTTTACAAACAGTGTCTCCGTGTACACACCATGTCTCCGTGTACAAACCATGTCTCCGTGTACACACCATGTCTCCGTGTACACACCATGTCTCCGTGTACAAACCATGTCTCCGTGTACAAACAGTGTCTCTGTGTACACACCATGTCTCCGTGTACACACCATGTCTCCGTGTACACACCATGTCTCCGTGTACACACCATGTCTCCGTGTACAAACCATGTCTCCGTGTACAAACCATGTCTCCGTGTACACACCATGTCTCCGTGTACACACCATGTCTCCGTGTACACACCATGTCTCCGTGTACAAACCATGTCTCCGTGTACACACCATGTCTCCGTGTACACACCATGTCTCCGTGTACACACCATCTCTCCGCGTACAAACGCTTCTTCCATTAATTTTTCGTTGCAGAGATTGACAAAGTTGGTTTCGACGCATAGCAAGTTTTTAATTGTGATGAGAACAGACTTTACTGGAAAATGATGCCAAAGCAGACTTTTTTCCTAGCGGAGGCGACTACCTGTCATTCAGCGGCACCTCTTCCAAAAGCGCACACACAAACACGGCACCTCCCCTGTTTCTCTCCTCTGGTGCAAGGCAGCAACTGACAAGAGGACTATTGTTAATGTTAATTAACTGCCTCTAAGTGGGTTTTACTTTTTAAAATATTTATTATTGTCACAATAGGGTTGTTAAAGTTAAGGATTTATGTGATTTCTAACCGTTTGTAGGGGCACCATAGGGACTGATGTGTGGCAGACAGTTCAGCTGGTCCTTGTTTTGGTCTATTAATAGAGACAGTTGATTCACACCTTCTTGTTACATTTTGAACACTTTACATTGTGTTTGTTGAGGTCCATTGTGTCTTAGGGGGGACTATGCTTCACTAGACAAACTTTTTAGTTTACAAACTTTGTTAAAGAACCAATGAAGTTTGTAAACGGAGGTTACACTGTAACTATCCCACACACACACAAAAATGTTGTGATTTTGCTGAAAGAGATGTGACACAGCTGCAGTAAATAGTTGAGAGCTGTACCTGTGGCGAAGTTTCTCCCGTGCTTCAAACTCAAAAGGAATCTCCTCCCCGGGAAAGACTTCTCGCCACTGACTGACATTGTGGCCGTCGTCAGTGCCGGGCCCGTGGAGGTCCCCGATGGAGTCTGCACTGTTGCTGTGAGAGAGCGCCACTCTGCAAGACAAGCATGCACATTCTGCTGATGTAGGTGATCAGGTCCAGATAGTCTAATACAGAGCTGGGAAAATATTTTGACTCGGGGGCCACATTGACAGAAAAAATGTGTCTTGGGGGGCCAATGTTTTTGTGTGTATAAATGATATGTACTATATTTTTCAGACTATAAGGCGCACTTTCATTTTCTCAAAACTCAACAGTGCGCCTTACAACCCGGTACAGCTAATGGACGGAATCATTTTGGTTGTGCTTACCGACCTCGAAGCTATTTTATTTAGTACATGGTGTAATTATAAGTGTGACCAGTAGATGTCATCCACACATAAGAGATTTGTGTACCTAGTAATATGACTCAAGTAAACAACACCAACATTTTATATGTTCCATTAAAAATATAGAACATTACACACGGCGCTCAAAAATCTGTCAAATGTTTAAGTATGACTTTGATGAACTATGAAGCCACTGTGCTTCAACATAGGAGTATTATTATGCTGTGTGTATATAAGGTAAGACATATCTGCCGTTTTATTTCGCAATATTGTGCAAAACCAACTTTTTTTACCTTCTGGTACCTGCTGATCTGTATTTGGGATCTGAATAAATCCTGAAAAATTACGCGAGTCCGCCTTTGTAGTCCGACACTGTATTGCATAAGATTCTTCTTCTTCTTCTCTATCTTCTTGTTATGCGACATTCATCCTCCACTGTTACAATTTCTAATATAAAGTAGTGTAAAGTTCTTACTTATATCTGTCAGTAAACTCACCATGAAAACACTAAAACATACCGGTGTAGTGACTTTACATTATTCACCCAAGGAACTTTAGTTAGAGAGTTACGGGGGATGAGGAGATCATGATGATCATCATCATCATCATCAGCCGTTGTCAGTCCACTGCTGGACGAAAGCCTCAGACATGTAACTAGGGAACTCCCAAACTGAATAAATAGAGGAACACGTGGGCTGTTCCTCAGAGCCTAGGGTGAGACTGTAACGGAGTGTTCAGCTCCATGCGTTCTCCTCATGCGCTACTGTAAATTGAACTCTTGTCTCTGCCTGATTCCTTCCTTCTTGTTCTGTTTAATAGATAGTTTGGTGCGTAAACCTGACACGTACAATGGAATCAGACAAATGTGTGCAATGATAGAAAACGTTTGAAGGGAACATACTGAAAAAGAACAAATGGGGCTGTGAGGCACCACAAGATTCTCTTTAATTCTTGGCGGGAACGATTCCATCAAAAAAGCGATTCTAGATTCAAAGTCAATCCTTTTTTAATAACATTGGCGCCAGTTCTATGATGAACTACATCCCTACATAAAATAGATACATTTCTATATTACTTAACAGGAAACTGGTTTTATTGAATAAAATCATATTTAATAAAAGTGGCTGGACAGGACTGATTGGAATAAAATATATATTCATCAGCAATTTTTTTAATCAATTAAGAATGGTTAGCGATTCATTTGAACATACATTTTTTTTCTGACACAACCAATTGGAATGGACTTATGCAGTCTAAGTTGAAGTGGAGTGCTAATTACTTTTTTAGCGACACCTAGTGGCCGCCATAGTTCATGAAATTAATCTGAATGATGCAGACACGTTTGTTACTGGATACTTTCTAATAGGCTTCTCCCTTGGAGACTATAATTATTGTTTATAGAGACCAGTGTGTAGATTTGACACGGCAATATTGCTGCATGAAGAGATTGGATATGCTTGTGTAGCGTGTTATTGTTTGCTTAGCTGCGGTGGAGCTGCTAGCTAATAGTCTGCCTTTTGTAAAAGACTTGACTATAATAAAAGAAATGGTGTGCTCTTTGGGGCACATTTAGAATATGCAAGCCCATATAATATGCTTGTTTTTTTTTGCCGATATCAGATCAGGATCAGGACAAACATCATTTAAGTAGAATTGTATCCTGTTTTGAAAGTCATTGAATAATAATGTCATCATTGACTGACCTGGTGGGGGTGGTAGTCAGAGTGGCGAACCACATGGTGCATCCTGTGTGGTTGCACAGAGCGTAAGGTACAAACGGCTGCCTCTTCTTGGACACTTTAACATCTGACGGGAACACAAATGATCTCAATAAATCAACACAATTAAACAGGTAGCACTTGATTGGGCTATTGACATAGTTTTAGTAGCAACCCAGGGTTGTCCCGATACCAATAGGTTGGTACCGCTACCAAAATGTATTTCGATACTTTTCTAAATAAAGGGCACCACAAAAAATGTCATCATTGTCTTTATGAATGATACTTGTATAGCACTTTTCTACCTTCAAGGTACTCAAAGCGCTTTGACACTACTTCCACTGATGGCGGGAGCTGCCATGCCAGGCCCTAACCACCACCCATCAGGAGCAAGTAGAAGGGTCTGTTTTTCAATCTTGGACAGCCACGGGAGCCGTACCAGGGCCCGAAGTCTCCAAGAAGATAAGGTGCAAAAACAGAGAGGGGGTGAACCCGACACCGCTCCAAGCACATTTTGTTTGACCTGTTTATGACCCAGTACTGGGCTGCTGCATAATGTGACCCCTCCCCCTAGAAGCGGCTTCAGCTACGCAATAAGGGAACACCCAAATAAATGGGGAGACGTGGAACTTTTTCCTCAGAGCGTGGGCTGACACTGTACGAGGCTGCAGGTCCACGCGCTCTCCTCATGAGCTAAATTGAATCCTGTCTCTGTTTGATTATTTGCTTCTTCTTTGGTGTTTGCACCTGACATTACTCTTGGTGGAGAACTCGATCAGACCGCATAAAGGAGTGTGGAGCAGCATGATTGAGCTCTGGTGTACCTCGGGAGTCTGAAGCTTGTTGATCAAAAGCGGTCAAGCTGGCAGTGCTCCGAGTCCTGAGGTGAGAGAGAGGAGCACCTGGGAGGAAATGCAACACAGTTCACATTCAAATAGAATGCTGACTCTTTAAAGCAACTCCAATCTTACTGTCTTTTCAGCCTTTTGCCAATATTTCTTTGTCTTCTTTGTCAATATACCAGGGGTGCGGTCTGCTATTTGGCCCACAGGACGTCATGAATTTATTAATTTGGCCGCAGGGAAATTTCAACAAATTCATTAGACTTAAAGTCATGACGCAGTAAGTTGAAAGATGCGGACACATTTGTTACTGGAAACTTTCTTTCTTTTCTTAAAGGCCTTCATGGCTGAGCCTCCTACATGGATTTCCATTTGTCATCTTCACCGGGAGATCAAACATTTAAACATTTCAAACATTTTTGTCTCCCAGAGTGCTTAAAACAAACCCTAATAATCTTGCAAAAGAAGAAAATTGCATTACTGGAACATTCCAAACTCACATCCTGGAAAAAGTAAGTGCCAAAGCTGCCTCTTTTTTTTTTTAACCACAGTCCATCATGTTTTTTTTAAGTTATTCTACTTTTATTCAAAAAATAATAGAATAAAAAAGTGAATGTGCTTGGTTTTTAATGACATTCTGGAACAAAAACAAATGACACTTATAATAAAACATGCTATAAAATATATTTTTGTACAAGATACAACACCAGCTGCCTTTTTAGTTGAAAGCTCATCTTTTGATTTGTATTCAAAAGAACCTCAGCTCATTCCTGTACATTATTTGTCTTCTAAAAATTCATTTCTTATTATTTTTTGCCCTGTCCAGCTTCTCAGGCACATCATATAGTTGATGTACAAACCCCGTTTCCATATGAGTTGGGAAATGGTGTTAGATGTAAATATAAACAGAATACAATGATTTGCAAATCCTTTTCAAGCCATATTCAGTTGAATATGCTACAAAGACAACATATTTCATGTTCAAACTCATAAACTTTTATTTTTTTTTTTGAAAATATTTATTAACTTTAGAATTTGATGCCAGCAACACATGACAAAGAAGTTGGGAAAGGTGGCAATAAATACTGATAAAGTTGAGGAATGCTCATCAAACACTTATTTGGAACATCCCACAGGTGTGCAGGCTAATTGGGAACAGGTGGGTGCCATGATTGGCTATAAAAGCAGCTTCCCAAAAAATGCTCAGTAATTCACAAACAAGGATGGGCGAGGGTCACCACTTTGTCAACAAATGCCTGAGAAAATTGTTTAAGGACAACATTTCTCAAGCAGCTATTGCAAGGAATTTATGGATTTTACCATCTACGGTCCCTAAAATCATCAAAAAGTTCAGAGAATCTGGAGAAATCACTGCACGTAAGCAATGATATTACGGACCTTTGAGCCCTCAGGCGGTACTGCATCAAAAACCGACATCAGTGTGTAAAGGATATCACCACATGGGCTCAGGAACACTTCATAAGACCACTGTCAGTAACTACAGTTGGTCGCTACATCTGCAAGTGCAAGTTAAAACTCTACTATGCAAAGCGAAAGCCATTTATCAACAACACCCAGGAACGCCGCCGGCTTCACTGGGCCCGAGATAATCTAAGATGGACTGATGCAAAGTGGAAAAGTGTTCTGTGGTCTGACGAGTCCACATTTCAAATTATATTTGGAAACTGTGGACGTGGTGTCCTCCGGAACAAAGAGGAAAATAACCATTCCGATTTTTATAGGCGCAAAGTTCAAAAGCCAGCATGTGTGATGGTATGGGGGTGTATTAGTGCCCAAGGCATGGGTAACTTACACATCTGTGAAGCACCATTAATGCTGAAAGGTACATACAGGTTTTGGAGCAACTTATGTTGTCATCTAAGCAACGTTATCATGGACGCCCCTGCTTATTTCAACAAAACAATGCCAAGCCACGTGTTACATCAGCGTGGCTTCGTAAAAAAAAGAGTGCGGGTACTTTCCTGGCCCGCCTGCAGTCCAGACCTGTCTCCCATGGAAAATGTGTGGCGCATTATGAAGCGTAAAATAGGACAGCGGAGACCCCTGACTGTTGAAGGACTGAAGCTCTACATAAAACAAGAATGGGGAAGAATTCCACTTTCAATGTTTCAACAATTAGTTTCCTCAGTTCCCAAACGTTTATTGAGTGTTGTTAAAAGAAAAGGTGATGTAACACAGTGGTGAACATGCCCTTTCCCAACTACTTTGGCATGTGTTGCAGCCATGAAATTCTAAGTTAACGATTATTTGCAAAAAAAAAATAAAGTTTATGAGTTTGAACATCAAATATGTTGTCTTTGTAGCATATTCAACTGAATATGGCTTAAAAATGATTTGCAAATCATTGTATTCTGTTTATATTTACATCTAACACAATTTCCCAACTCATATGGAAACGGGGTTTGTAGATATAGATTTAGATGCCCATATCGCCTCTTCAAAGTTACTGGATACTTTCTAATATGCTTACACCCTGGAGACTTTGCATGTGTAAATAATAGACAACTATAACTATTTCTTTCTATTGACTAATGCATAGTTTGAGACTATGAATTGATGAAGGTGGACCCCGACTTAAAGAAGTTGAAAAACTTATTGGGGTGTTACCATTTAGTGGTCAATTGTACAGAATATGTACTGTACTGTGCAATCTACTAATAATATGTACTGTACTGTGCAATCTACTAATACAAGTTTCAATCAATCAATCAAACTAATATTGTCCAATGAAAGACACTTCTTATGTATGACTAGCTTGTGTGCTATAGCGGCACAATTGTCAGCATTGTAATCTCAGCATGTGCAACATGACAACTGTGCTAGCTGCAGGCTTGATAGCTCGGGCTTTTAGCTCGGTAGCATGCACGCTCGCCCCCTATGCCGGGGACAACTGAGGTTCAAGTCCCGGGCGGAATGGAAAAAGCAGGATGTGAAACAGGCGGGTTACATGTGCTAGCATTTTTGATGATTTAGCAGGTTTGCTAAATCAGTCACATCTTGATAATTGATGCATGCTAATGAAAGCATGCTAGATTTTTTTAGCTAAATTTTCAGGTATACACCTCAGTGTCAAATAATTTGGTATTTTACTAAAGCTGTAAATTTGCTATTTTTGGCATATATGCATATTACTGTTAGCTATTTTAGCTCATCTTGCAGGTATACACCTTACTGTCATATGTTTTGGTATTTCACTAAAGCTAACTGTAAATATGCTAATTTTGGCATATTAGCATAGACTAGTGGTTCTGGGATAAGCAGAAGAAGATGGATAGTGGTTCTCAACCTTTTTTCAGTGATCTACCCCCTGTCAACATGTTTTTTCATTCAAGTACCTCCTAATCAGAGCAAAGCATTTTTGGTTTGAAAAAAAAGATAAAGAAGTAAAATACAGCACTATGTCATCAGTTTCTGATTTATTAAATTGTATAACAGTGCAAAATGTTGCTCATTTGTAGTGGTCTTTCTTGAACTATTTGGAAAAAAAGATATAAAAATACCTAAAAACTTGTTGAAAAATAAAAAAGTGATTTAATTATAAATAAAGATTTCTAATCATCAACTTAAAGTGCCCTCTTTGGGGATTGTAATAGAGATCCATCATTATTCATCAACTTACTTATAAACATTTCCTCCCCAAAATAAATCTTTAACATCAATATTTATGGAACATGTCCACAAAAAATCTAGCTGTCAACACTAAATATTGCATTGTTGCATTTCTTTTCACACTTTATGAACTTACATTCATATTTTGTTGAAGTATTATTCAATAAATATATTCATAAAGGATTTTTGAATTGTTGCTATTTTTAGAATATTTTTTTAAAACCTCCCGTACCCCTTGGCATACCTTCAAGTACCCCATTTGAGAACCACTGGCATATATTATTAGCATGCTAACTATTTTAGCTCATCCTTTTGATATTTCACTACAGCTAACTGTAAACATGCTATTTTTGTCATATTAGCATAGACCGTTAGAATGCAAGCTTTTTTTAGCTAATTTTGCTCATACGTTTTGTTACTTGCTGCTATCTGGCTCGTGTGCCAACTGCAAGCATTTGAGTTCTTCAGCAATTGCACCAAATGACTACCAAATTAGCATCTTCTAAAATCTTTCATTTGTAGCCTACTGGTTTTGAAAGTGAAAACTACCAACAATGGCCCCCACATCCTGTGATTGGTCAGTGGGTGTAAAATAAAAGGGGTTGTGACTCACTGGGTCCAAAGCTGGGCGGGTCGACGGAGGAGCCGACCCAGGACAAGGTGGGTGAGGACTGACTGGGCTGCTCGTCCTTCTTCCAGTAGTCTGCCATCCAAGATGTCTTGGTGGTGTTGTACTGTTCTGCAGCCAGCAAACAGACAAAAAGAAGGTTCCAGCAGCTGCCATTGAGTCTGCACTCACTCCTCCTTTTCCTCACCCAGCAGCACAGATGTGATGTTGATGTCAAGTCGCTGCTTGGCTCGAACGCTCATCTTCAAACGTGGAGGGTGGAGCCTGCCAGCCGCCTGCTGCTGCCAGGACAGGGAGCATGGCCAGGGCTCTATGAAGGGCTCCCATCCTGACACACACACACACACACACACACACACACACACACATATACACACATATACACACCCACACACACACACACACACACACACACGTTAAAGTAGACATGACTGTCTCACTCTTACGCTCACACACACACACACACACACACACACACACACACACACACACACGCACACACGCACACACACACACGTTACAAAAATCTTCTACTCTGCTAGCATGTCAGCAGACTGGGGTAGATCCTGCTGAAATCTATGTATTGAATGAATACAGAATCCTTTTAAATTGGAAAAAAATATTTTTGGAATCGAGAATCGCGTTGAATCGAAAAAAATCGATATATTATCGAATCGTGACCCCAAGAACCGATATTGAATCGAATCGTGGGACACCCAAAGATTCGCAGCCCTAATATATATACATATATATAAATACATACACAGTGGGGCCAAAAAGTATTTAGTCAGCCAGCGATTGTGCAAGTTCTCCCACTTCAAATGATGACAGAGGTCTGTCATTTTCATCATAGGTACACTTCAACTGGGAGAGACAGAATGTGGAAAAAAAAATCCAGGAATTCACATTGTAGGAATTTTAAAGAATTTATTTGTAAATGATGGTGGAAAATAAGTATTTGGTCAAGCATTCAAAGCTCTCACTGATGGAAGGAGGTTTTGGCTCCAAATCTCACGATACATGGCCCCATTCATTCTTTCCTTAACACGGATCAATCGTCCTGTCCCCTTAGCAGAAAAACAGCCCCAAAGCATGATGTTTCCACCCCCATGCTTCACAGTAGGTATAGTGTTCTTGGGATGCAACTCAGTATTCTTCTTCCTCCAAACACCACCAGTTGAGTTTATACCAAAAAGTTCTATTTTGGTTTCATCTGACCACATGACATTCTCCCAATCCTCTGCTGTATCATCCATGTATCCATTTTGGTATCAACTCAACTGGTGGTGTTTGGAGGGAGAAGAATACTGAGTTGCATCCCAAGAACACCATACCTACTGTGAAGCATGGGGGTGGAAACATCATGCTTTGGGGCTGTTTTTCTGCTAAGGGGACAGGACGATTGATCCGTGTTAAGGAAAGAATGAATGGGGCCATGTATCCTGAGATTTGGAGCCAAAACCTCCTTCCATCAGTGAGAGCTTTGAATGCTTGACCAAATACTTATTTTCCACCATCATTTACAAATACATTATTTAAAATTCCTACAATGTGAATTCCTGGATTTGTTTTCCACATTCTGTCTCTGACAGTTGAAGTGTACCTATGATGAAAATGACAGACCTCTGTCATCATTTGAAGTGGGAGAACTTGCACAATCGCTGGCTGACTAAATACTTTTTTGCCCCACTGTACATACATACATACATACATACATACATACATATATATATATATATATATATATATATATATATATATATATATATATATATATATATATATATATATATATATATATATATATATGTATAAATACATATATATATATATACATATACATACATACATACATATATATGTATGTGTGGGAAAAATCATCAGGAGAAATCATCAGGAGAGATCTCCTGACGATTGAGGGAACCCCTCATGAAACAGTTCTGTAGAGATGAAGTAGTCTTGTGATATTTCCCACACCTACATTTTGCGCTCTACCACGGTATTGAGCACTATTCTCTGGATAATCCAATTAAGACATACATGTATATATATATATATATATATATAGTGACGGAGGGGTAAGGTGTACCACAACGGAGGGGATGATTATTGAGTTAGTGAAGCGGCTCCACACTGTGTATAGACATGATATACACAGTTAGTTGCTGTCAGCAGAAAAGGTCAGCCCGAGGGGATGTACTTTTGCAATGTCATTGCATGTTGAAATTACCTGCCAGCTCCCTGTTGTAGTAGTCTCCTGACAAACTACAGCTGGCATTGCCCTCCTGGGTGGAACCAATGCGCTGCAAGACATTTAGTCCTGAAACAACAAAGAGTTTTGGCTGACAGCCAGCTAGCAGACACCATCATTGCCACTGTCATCAAGTAGTGGAGGACTTACGTGAGAAGGTGAGCTCGGCAAGAGGTATGTCTCGGTCCAGGCAGTCGTCGATGAGACAGATGCAGATGCTCTCGGCCTTCACTTCTATCCCAGACAGAACAGCTGCCTGACTGGAAGAACCACAGTCGGCTCCGGCTTTGGAGCGGCCTGCCATGTTCTCTGCATTTTCAAGCAACCAGGTGGCAGCCTGGTCCAGGTGACCTAGGAGAGGAACACATATGGCAGCTTTATTCTGAAAGCCTAAACTTCAACAACTTTGACCCACCTTTACAGAGAAGGAGGGCCTTTTTGCAGTCTTCCTTCCGGAAGCCAAGATCCTGCAGATGAATGAGCTGCCCCTCTGTGGACACAAACAGCACCACCATAGGACCACCTCTCACACTTTCTTTACTCAATCAAATCTCAAGGGAAGTTTTATTGATATCTTATGTGTATTACAAAACACTAGTTTAATCACAATTACAGTATAAAGTAATATATTTTTTCTGTCAAAATGAAAAAAATCCATGACATTTAGTGAGAAAATATGAAGTACTTTATTGACACATATCATTTCCGGGTGTTTGTGGGCCAGATAAAATGATGTCACGGGACACATCTGACCCCCGGGCCTTGACTTTGACACCTGGGCTGTTGTTGGACCGGACCTGACGCTTTTATTTTGAAGACCCAAGTGTGTGATTGGCAGAGGTGGGTAGTAACGCGCTACATTTACTCCGTTACATCTACTTGAGTAATTTTTGGGATAAATTGTACTTCTAAGAGTAGTTTTTATGCAACATGCTTTTACTTTTACTTGGGTATATTTATAGAGAAGAAACACTACTTTTACTCCGCTCCATTTATCTACAATCAGCTCGCTACTCGCTACTTTTTTTTTATCGATCTGTTAATGCACGCTTTGTTTGTTTTGATTTTGTCAGACACGCATTCTAAGTAGAATCTACGCATGCCTGCGTTTCACCAATCAAATGCAGTCACTGGTGACGTTGGGCCAATCAAACAGAGCCAGGCGGTCACATGACCCGACTTAAACAAGTTGAAAAACGTATTGGGGTGTTAGCATTTAGTGGTCAATTGTGCAGAATATGTACTGTACTGTGCAATCTACTAATAATATGTACTGTACTGTGCAATCTACTAATAAAAGTATCAATCAATCAATCAAAAGTGTAAAGGAAAAAAGACACTTTTTATTTCAACCGTACTTCCCGTCAAAAGCCTAAAGACTGATCGCACAGTTCCTGTCTTCACAATAAAAGTGCTGCTCCATCGCGCCTGCGCTAACAAAATAAGAGTCTCCGAAAGCCAGAGCATAAAGCTAGCAAACTACGGAGTTTGCCACCAATGTATTTCTTGTAAAGTGTATAAAAAGGAATATGGAAGCTGGACAAATAAGATGCCAAAAACCAACGACTTTCATGTGGTATTAGACAGAAAGGATGAACTTTTTTTCTCCTCCATTTGAAAACGAGGACATTATCAGAAACTGTCTGATTCCAATCAATGCAAGTCATCAGAATCAGGTAATACACCAACTTATATTCTTGTCTTCATGAAAGATAGGAATCTATGTGTTAAACATGCATGTATATTCATTAAAACACCTTTAACATGTCAACAAAAACGGCAAAATAAATAACTATAAATGATATACTATATATATATATATATATATATATATATATATATATATATATATACACACATATATATATATGAGGTAGATCACCTCGACTTGGTCATTTATTAAGTAATTGATTAACGTTGAAAAACTTATTGGGGTGTTA
Organism: Nerophis ophidion; assembly: GCF_033978795.1. NCBI lineage: Eukaryota > Metazoa > Chordata > Actinopteri > Syngnathiformes > Syngnathidae > Nerophis > Nerophis ophidion. Next base: position 2,297,549 of record NC_084616.1, read on the forward strand.
CCATTTAGTGGTCAATTGTACGGAATATGTACTGTACTGTGCAATCTACTAATAATATGTACTGTACTGTGCAATCTACTAATAATATGTACTGTACTGTGCAATCTACTAATAATATGTACTGTACTGTGCAATCTACTAATAATATGTACTGTACTGTGCAATCTACTAATAATATGTACTGTACTGTGCAATCTACTAATAATATGTACTGTACTGTGCAATCTACTGATAATATGTACTGTACTGTGCAATCTACTAATAATATGTACTGTACAATCTACTAATAATATGTACTGTACTGTGCAATCTACTAATAATATGTACTGTACTGTGCAATCTACTAGTAATATGTACTGTACTGTGCAATCTACTAATAATATGTACTGTACTGTGCAATCTACTAATACAAGTTTCAATCAATCAATCAATCGATGAATGCCTACTGAGACTATGGTGCTGTTAAGTTATTGTGGCTCAATGATCCATTTTTTTATTTTATTTTAATGTACTATCATTTAATATATATTATTGTTTTAGTTGCTTAAGAGATATTCCTGGCTCTGAATTTGCTCATTGCTATTTTTATGTTTTTGTGCATTATTTGTTGCCGTAATCATTAAACAATCAGGTTACTCATCAGTTACTCAGTACTTGAGTAGTTTTTTCACAACATACTTTTTACTTTTACTCAAGTAAATATTTGGATGACTACTCCCTACTTTTACTTGAGTAATACATCTGTAAAGTAACAGTACTCTTACTTGAGTACAATTTCTGGCTACTCTTCCCACCTCTGGTGATTGGTTTGAGAAGAGGAGAAGGCAGATGAAGTTGACTGAGGACTTCCACAGGATGTGACAAAGCTGTAGTGACCGTGATGAAGCCTCACCATCCATCATCAATCCATGTTTTACTTATATAGCCCTAAATCACTAGTGTCTCAAAGGGCTGCACAAGCCACAAGCATGAGATGTAGCCATGAATACAGCACACTCAAGGCTACTAGAAATAAGTGAAAGGGTGACTCTATGGCTGTTAGTTCATGGCTCTAGTAATGTTAAAAATACATACTGTATTTCCTTGAATTGCCGTCGGTCATATAGTATGAGCATGTCTAGAATTACTGCCGGGTCAAACTCACTTCGCAAAATAATTAGTGCATGTTTAGCATTAACGCCAAATCAAACTCGTGACGTCACTTCCCTTGTCATCATTTTCAAAATGGAGGAGGCTGATTTCAATACTGGTAATTTGAAATTGCATAAAGGGAAGAAGATTAAGAGCTATTCAGTAGGATTTAAGGTCCAAGCTATTGAAAATGCTAAAAAGAACAGTAAGCAGCTATGTTTTATTATTATACCGTAGCTGCGTGTGTCAAATATGAGTCATTAAATGACTCCCGCCTCCTGGTGGTAGAGGGCGCTAGTGATCCTTCTTGCGACTACTCGGCTGCAGAAGAAGTGACAGAGTGAAGTGTGCTGCGACGGACCTTTTAGGATGTAACACCACTACTCCTATGCCGGCTATGTAAACAACCGGGCTGAAGTAAAGCATGTTCCAGTCCTAAATGCACAGTGTATTATTTATACAATAACACTTCATGGTGGCAGTGGTGGGATAAAGAGATCACCAGCGGAGCAGAACGGGAGGGGGAGTTGTACGAGGATAATTCTGTCGTCGCCCGCACTTCAAAAGCGGTCTGATAGCAGTTTTCTAAACTGGACTTTCAATGGAAGCAGGAGGTAATAAAGGAAGATCTCCATCGAGACAGAGAGACTTTTAAAACCGAAGAAAGATAAGGAAGACTTTTATAAACAAGTTATCGATGCTTTTGATCAGAAGGAGCTGCACATGGACTTCATAATAAGTTTTTTTTTTAATTAAATGTGCTTTTCATGATGGTATCCTTACATCACACTCAAATTTTTACCGCATACTTTTGGTAAAAGCCGCAGTGAGAAGAAGTTTTAGATTAATTATCGCCCCGGCGGCAATTCAAGAAAATATGGTATTTGGAAAGTTGTAAAACAGTTATTTTTTATGCTTTAACTTTGAAAATGTTCAGATTGTATACAAGAATCCACCTTCACGATAATGTATTCACTACGGTCAAGTCCAGAACCATTTAGAGGCCATAAGCAAATCATAGATACACATTTTAAAACATTTAACGGAGAGAAAAAATCTTCCTAACAATAGAAACACAGAGAAGATGTGTGGTTGTCAAACTGTGGTACGGTACCACCAGTGGTGCGTGGGCTCCACCAATTACACCTTGTCTTTTATTTCATTCATTATTTAAGTGTAGAAAATGGATGGATGGGATTTATTTTCCTACATGAATACAGTGTTACAGTTCATATAGTGTGTAATGTTACGAGGGCCAACTATATTGAATATACTCCTTACATTTCATTGCTGCCTTGTTTTTAATGAATACTTAAGCCTACTAAGCTACTATGCAGGTATAGACCTATTATAACATATTCATACGACTTAAGTACAGTAATAAATAACAGTGGTACTTCGGGATATGAGTTGGTTCTTAGCCAATTGAAAATAATTCAAATCAATTTAATCACATCACAATTTTAACATATAACAAATGCTTTTTAAAAAACTAACTTTTAGATAAAAAATACTGAATGAAAAAGAATAGAATAGAATGTGGTGTTGTACAAACAACTACAGTAGTAATGTGATAATAGTGTCCAGGTCACTTTTACTTCCAGCTGCTTCTCCTCCAAGCATAACCATCAGCAGCTTCTCCATATTTTCATGGATAAATGTTTGGCGTTTACATATTACTTTGGCTGGCGTTATCTGCTTGAGTATGGTGCAAACTTTTGATTGATTGAATTTTTGATTGAAACTTTTATTAGTAGATTGCACAGTACAGTACATATTATTAGTAGATTGCACAGTACAGTACATATTATTAGTAGATTGCACAGTACAGTACATATTATTAGTAGATTGCACAGTACAGTACATATTCCGTACAATTGACCACTAAATGGTAACACCCTAATAAATGTTTCAACTCGTTTAAGTCGGGGTCCACGTTAATCCATTCCTGGCAGTGCTACACTACAACTGCTAGCTGGAGGATTTCTTTCTTGAAGTCAATTAGAAGCTCAGCCTACCAGGTAAGAGCGGGTGTTTTGGTCGAGTCACTTTGACAATTTTTGCTGGCGGCCTAAAGCATGTCTCAAAGCTCTGAACTATGTGGAACACTCTCCCTGACCACCTGAGGACACCCCAGACTGTTGATGCTTTTAAAAAAGGTTTAAAAACACTTTTTTTATTTTTTTTTTTTAGATAGATGTGTGCTAGTTCTAGCGACTAGGCTTTTCCATTCATCCGTCCATCCATTTTCTACCGCTTATTCCCTTTGGGGTTGCGGGGGGCGCTGGTGCCTATCTCAGCTACAATCGGGCAGAAGGCGGGGTACACCCTGGACAAGTCGCCACCTCATCACAGGGCCAACACAGATAGACAGACAACATTCACACACTAGGGACCATTTAGTGTTGCCAATCAACCTATCCCCAGGTGCATGTCTTTGGAAGTGGGAGGGGCCTATCCCCAGGTGCATGTCTTTGGAGGTGGGAGGGGCCTATCCCCAGGTACATGTCTTTGGAGGTGGGAGGGGCCTATCCCCAGGTGCATGTCTTTGGAGGTGGGAGGGGCCTATCCCCAGGTTCATGTCTTTGGAGGTGGGAGGGGCCTATCCCCAGGTGCATGTCTTTGGAGGTGGGAGGGGCCTATCCCCAGGTACATGTCTTTGGAGGTGGGAGGGGCCTATCCCCAGGTGCATGTCTTTGGAGGTGGGAGGGGCCTATCCCCAGGTTCATGTCTTTGGAAGTGGGAGGGGCCTATCCCCAGGTGCATGTCTTTGGAAGTGGGAGGGGCCTACCCCCAGGTGCATGTCTTTGGAGGTGGGAGGGGCCTATCCCCAGGTGCATGTCTTTGGAGGTGGGAAGGGCCTATCCCCAGGTGCATGTCTTTAGAGGTGGGAGGGGCCTATCCCCAGGTGCATGTCTTTGGAGGTGGGAGGGGCCTATCCCCAGGTGCATGTCTTTGGAGGAGGGAGGGGCCTATCCCCAGGTGCATGTCTTTGGGGGTGGGAGGAAGCCGGAGTACCCGGAGGGAACCCACGCATTCACGGGGAGGACAGCTCCCATTCTATGGAACGCTCTCCCTGACCACCTGAGGACACCACAGACTGTGGATGCTTTTAAAAAGGCTTGAAAACCCTTCTTTTTAAAAAAGCCTTTTTTTAAGTTATGTGTGCTAGTTCTATTGATTAGGCTGTTGTAGTTTTTATTTTTTTTACTATTTATTTTACTTGTTGGGCGCAGTTTTTGTGGTTTTAGCGTTTATTTTGTTTTTTTTAAATGCACTGTAGCACTTTGAGGTTGTTTGCTCAATGTTAGGTGCTTTTACAAATAAATTATATTATTATAATTATTATGAATTAGCTGAGAGACAGAAAAGTGGTATCCTGAGGTAGCATTAGCAGGTAATAGTTCCATACCTATATGGGCCAGACTTTTTCTCCCCGAGTGTTTGGTTGCGTGGGCCGACACAGTTGGAGTCGAAGTGGCAACATCCGAGTCAGAAGCGTTGACCTCAGGGATGGACTTGGCGATGGCCAAGAAGAGCTGAATGTCATTGTAGGACAGGCGGATGTCCAGGACAGGAAACTGGATCTGCACAAAGAACATCAACAACATTTAAAAGCTGTTCATTCTCAGAATAACATGAAGTAACAGCTAGAGTACATGTTTGAGGGACTTGGTAGATTCTACAGTGAGAAACAGGAAATGGTTTGGACACAGACATCCACCCTTTGGTTACGACATCCAGTACGCATAGAGAGCAGAAAAGACATATATGAAGATGAAGAAGTTATACAGACTATATGTCTTTCTTTCCTCATATTTTCATCTTACAATTGCAACATTCAAAGTGACTTATTCAACTGAACTCACAGCTTAAAATAACTCTGCCTTTCATCTGTGCTGGAAGTACTTTCCTTTTACTGGATTTTTAAAATAGTTTTTATGACTAATGATGACTGCCTGGGTTCTATTCCAGCTACCTCCCACCTCCAAAGACATGCACCTGGGGATAGGCCCCTCCCACCTCCAAAGACATGCACCTGGGGATAGGCCCCTCCCACCTCCAAAGACATGCACCTGGGGATAGGTCCCTCCCACCTCCAAAGACATGCACCTGGGGATAGGCCCCTCCCACTTCCAAAGACATGTACCTGGGGATAGGCCCCTCCCACTTCCAAAGACATGTACCTGGGGATAGGCCCCTCCCACTTCCAAAGACATGTACCTGGGGATAGGTCCCTCCCACCTCCAAAGTCATGCACCTGGGGATAGGCCCCTCCCACTTCCAAAGACATGCACCTAGGGATAGGCCCCTCCCACTTCCAAAGACATGCACCTGGGGATAGTCCCCTCCCACTTCCAAAGACATGCACGTGGCGATAGGCCCCTCCCACTTCCAAGGACTTGCACCTGGGGATAGGCCCCTCCCACCTCCACAGACATGCACCTGGAGATAGGCCCCTCCCACCCCCAAAGACATGCACCTGGGGATAGGCCCCTCCCACTTCCAAAGACATGTACCTGGGGATAGGCCCCTCCCACTTCCAAAGACATGCACCTGGGGATAGGCCCCTCCCATTTCCAAAGACATGCACCTGGGGATAGTCCCCTCCCACTTCCAAAGACATGCACCTGGGGATAGGCCCCTCCCACCTCCACAGACATGCACCTGGAGATAGGCCCCTCCCACTTCCAAAGACATGCACCTGGCGATAGGCCCCTCCCACCTCCTTAGTCATGCACCTGGGGATAGGCCCCTCCCACCTCCAAAGACATGCACCTGGGGATAGGCCCCTCCCACCTCCTTAGACATGCACCTGGGGATAGGCCCCTCCCACCTCCAAAGACATGCACCTGGGGATAGGCCGCTCCCACCACCAAAGACATGCACCTGGGGATAGGCCCCTCCCACCTCCAAAGACATGCACCTGGGGATAGGCCCCTCCCACCTCCAAAGACATGCACCTGGGGATAGGCCCCTCCCACCTCCAAAGACATGCACCTGGGGATAGGCCCCTCCCACCTCCAAAGACATGCACCTGGGGATAGGCCCCTCCCACCTCCAAAGACATGCACCTGGGGATAGGCCCCTCCCACCTCCAAAGACATGCACCTGGGGATAGGCCCCTCCCACCTCCAAAGACATGCACCTGGGGATAGGCCCCTCCCACCTCCAAAGACATGCACCTGGGGATAGGTTGATTGGCAACACTAGATGGTCCCTAGTGTGTGAATGTTGTCTATCTGTGTTGGCCCTATGATAAGGTGGCGACTTGTCCAGGGTGTATGCCGCCTTCCGCCCCAATGCCGCTGAGATAGGCTCCAGCCCCCACCCCCCCGCAACGCCAAAAAGGGACAAGCAGTAGAAAATGGATGGATGGATGTCATCCAGCCCCACTACACAATACGGTCAAAATCTTCCCAAACTTGTCACATTAATTTGTGCCGTAAACATTTTTTGTCTGTTATAGTTTTTGTTATTAACATGATCATTATTATTATTATTATTCATAACAGCCCCCCACCTTGTCAACATCTCCCCAAATTAGTCTCATTCGTTGGAACTGCAAACATTTTTTGACCATTCTAGTTTTTATGTTAACATTTAATAGTTTTTATGTTATTAACATTTGATAGCTTTTCTGTTAACATTTGATAGTTTATTATTCATAACAGCCCCCACCTTGTCAGATTCCCTCCCAACTTTTGAATCGTGGTTGTAATTTCTATCTTAAATTTGCGTCAACTTTGCAATGAAGTTGTTGATGTCTGACCTCCAGCAGGGGCGGGATGTCCTCCACACTGAAGGCGTCCAGCAGCCCGGAGCTGCTCTGGTAGGTGGGGCTGCCACACAGCTCCACCTGGACATTGACAGGATCCACGATGGACAGAGCGCTCTCCTGCTCGCTGCCCAGACAACAGGAGAAGACCTGATGATGACAAGTCAACAAGTGTCACTTCACATTCTATTTCATCGGGGGAAAAAAATGATTGGTATTCAAATCTGGATTCCTATTCATTAAAATTTTGAAATGATTGACAATGTTCAAGAATCGATTGTTAGAAATACTTTTTTCAGGCCGTCACCACGCTCACTCACCTGTTTTAAAAAGCTTTTAAAATCATTTATATACCAAATAACGTATTGAGAGACCAGTGAAGTGCGGTGAACTAAACACCAGGTGAGGCATACATACTTTTTTTTCTTCTTTTTTTACTTAAATTCACATGTGCAGCTCTAGACATTGTTGACTAGAGTTACAGGGAAAAAAGGGAGTTATTCGCTTTCATAAAAACGTTATCAGAATGATATGATAAATGGGTCCAAAAAGTATTTGATAAAGTTGTTATTAAATACTTTTTGGTCCCATTTGCTTTTAAAAAAATAAATCAAGTATTGTGAGTGTATTTTACCTTTCTGTATTTGTATGTGAAGCAGTAATAACTACTGTATCCTCCATGAAAACATACTTTGTATGATCACATTACTTTTGTCTTCAAATCCAGTTTAGAGAAGTATTTCATCTTGGATACAGTATATAATCCTCCATATTGGCAAGTACTTCATCTTGGATACAGTATATAATCCTCCATATTGGCAAGTACTTCATCTTGGATACAGTATATAATCCTCCATATTGGCAAGTACTTCATCTTGGATACAGTATATAATCCTCCATATTGGCAAGTACTTCATCTTGGATACAGTATATAATCCTCCATATTGGCAAGTATTTCATCTTGGATACAGTATATAATCCTCCATATTGGCAAATACTTCATCTTGGATACAGTATATAATCCTCCATATTGGCAAGTATTTCATCTTGGATACAGTATATAATCCTCCATATTGGCAGAAATATTAATTTCATTCAATTTCATTCCAAGAAATTAAACAATATTTTTGCATCTGACAAAAAACACCCACAAACACTGGCTTACTCCAACAAAAATGCCATGTTTGTTATAAATACAGTTTAAGAAAAAAATGCTGTCTTCCGCTGGAGAGACCTGTGTCTGCTAGCTTGAGCGCCCCCACTTCTCCCCGTGTGGCCAGTCAGAGTACTGCTGAGGCATTCAACTGCAAGTTGACAATGTATCGCACCCTACCTTGAGGCAGAGGTACTTGCTGCCTCAATACTTGCCTTTTCCACGTGGCAACAAGCATGCGCCCCCTCAAACGCACGCCCAATACACACTGTGTGTAGCCGTGGAGGCACCGCCTGTGTCTGCCTCACTTTTCATCTGCTGCATTGTTTTGATTAGGAAACCATGCATCGGTTGAGATGGGCGGGGTTTCGTGCTAGCGGGGGTGTATAATGTAGCCCGGAAGAGTTCGGGATACATGGGATTCTGGGTATTTGTTCTGTTGTGTTTATGTTGTGTTACAGTGCAGATGTTTTCCTGAAATGTGTGTGTCATTCTTGTTTGGTGTGGTTTCACAGTGTGGCACATATTAGTAAGAGTGCTAAAGTTGTTTATATCACCACCCTCAGTGTAACCTGTATGGCTGTTGAGCAAGTATGTCTTGCAGTTGCTTATGTGTGTCTGCAGGAGCCTCATACAACATGTGAATGGGCTGGTAAGCTGTTTGTCACGGTTGTAGAGGGCGCTAAACGCATTGTCATCATAGCACGCACTTATTATTGTTGTTTGGGGGAAAACCAGCAGACAGTCGAGAGAATGGTTGCTCTGAAACTCGGTAGTCTCCCGGAAAAATTGAGATGGTTGGCAAATGTGATGTTGTTAAGCGGCATTCAAATAAAACTCGCGGGCCGCACTAATATTACATTTTCCTATTAAGGTGGGGGCCGTGTGTCTGAGACCCCTGGTTAATACATAGGACAAAGCAAAACAAAACTTTGTACGCTGTGTTATTTCATTTTAAATTCCAAAAGAGTCTTGTGGCTCCCTTAGTTTTCTTTATTTTGTGAAACGGGTCAAAATGGCTCTTTGAGTGGTAAAGGTTGCTGACCCCTGGTGTAGGGGACAAGTCAAAACCTTTGCTTTTTGCCCTCAAAGTTCTACTGTGTCCAGGGAATTGTTTCCCGAGTTTGTAAACATTAACAAAAACAACAAATTTAAAAAAAAATTAAAAAAACGTATATATATCAATTGAATCCCCCTAGAATTGATCATACATTACATGGCTATATTATATATTATCCTCTCTCTAACTCTTCTTAATCTCCATCTTCATTTCCTGTTAACAACTGCTTACTTTCAGATGCTTCATCTACACTTCTTCCATGGTAAGTTATGCAATTAGAAGAGATGCACAAAAAAAAAATTGATATCCGAACTGCGATCCTCATTGATCCTGATTCTAAATCAATTCATCATTTTAAAAAATCGAGAATATATATATATTTTTTAATACATTTTTAAGAGGGTTTGAGGCCATCTCCACGCAAGCAGAATGAGCCTTTCTTTCCAACCTGTACCGTTTTGAAAAAGTTTCATTTTAATTAGTCCACCAATTGATACATTGCAAGTATCAGTTCTAATCAGGAATAGATTCTGAATGGACTTGTCTCCCCAAGAATGGGAATGGCGTTGAATGTTTAGTACCAGAAGAGTCACACCCCCAGAGATGAACACACCTTCTTGTCTGCTTCTGCTTGTACTTCCTCGCTGTGTAACATGTCTGGCCTCGTCTTCCAGTGATAATGATACATGATAATGATACTCGAGATTCTATGGTTTATTTGCTACATTGGAGGTGATGTTTATTCACTAGCTGCTGGAACCAATAAGTCAAGTAGCACCCAGAGGGCATCATGTTTGTTATTAAGGGGCAGTGGCTGATCCGACTTGTTCACTAAAATGGTCTGATACTGGTCAATGGCTGCTGGATCGAACCACTCCTGATCAGACTTGGTCACTAAAATGGTCTGATACTGGTCAATGGCTGCTGGATCAAACCGCTCCAGGTTTTTGTACGATTTCAAGCTTCTATGTGGTCGTGTGGGAGACGTCACCTCGATGCCAGCCAGGCTTCCGGAGAAAGGTCTGTCCAGGAGACGAGGCTTGTAGGTGAGGACGGTGGTGCCTTTGAGGATGATGGCGTTGGTATCCAGGCAGTTGGAGTCCTCCACTATCACAAATTCTGTGCCTGCAATTCAATTAGATAACAGCATTTGGGAATTACTCGGACAGAAAAAGAAGGTTTTAGACCAAAGTGCCAAACTTGCTGTCCGCAGACCGAGTTTTGTTGGCCTGCAGCATATTTTCGGGGAAAAAAACAGTGAAAATGTAAGAAAAAAAGGGCAAAAAATCAAAATGTAATGAGTAGAAACTGACATTTTCAAACCAATAATGACTAATAATATACTTAGTTGTCAATAACACAAAGCTGTTGCCTACTCTTCTTTACTTACATAATAAGTCTCCTATTTGTCAACATTCTTACAGAAAGTTTGGACTTCTGGCAGAGATACTTTTTCTGTTATCTTCAAACCTACTCAGTGGCCTAGTGGTTAGAGTGTCCGCCCTGAGATGGGTAGGTTGTGAGTTCAAACCCCGGCCGAGTCATACCAAAGACTATAGAAATGGGAGCCATTACCTCCCTGCTTAGCACTCAGCATCAAGGCTTGGAATTGGGGGTTAAATCACCATAAATGATTCCCGGGCGCGGCCACCGCTGCTGCTCACTGCTCCCCTCACCTCCCAGGGGGTGGACAAGGGGGTGGGTCGAATGCAGAGAACACATTTCACCACACCGAGTGTGTGTGTGACAATCATTGCTACTTTAACTTTAATATCCATCCATCTCTGTCACGTTGTTTGATTGAATGACGGAACATGAAACTCGGGGCGCTCCTTTAATGATCCCATACTCCGAGTGTTGCGGACGGGAGCTTGTCGAGCGACTTGATCGACATAGAAAACGGGACCGGGGCGACGATAGAAAAGAAGGACAAAAATTATATTTCCGAGCAAAAAATGTAAGTTTTTACGAGTGCGCAGAGGAGATGTGCTGTAGACCACCAGCACTGCAGGATTATGGTGTATTCAAAGAACAATTCTCACACAAACTCCAAAAAAAAATGCTGAAACAGATATTTTAGATTTAGAGACAAAACGTTGTCTTCGAATATAAAATATCTGTTTCAGCATTTTTTTTTAAATGAAAAAATATTGGGTTGGGGATGAGACCCTGCCCCAAATGGAGGAGTTCTTGTTCACGAGTGGGGGAAGAGTGGATGGTGAGATCGACAGGCGGATCGGTGCGGCGTCTTCAGTAATGCGGACGTTGTATCGATCCGTTGTGGTGAAGAAGGAGCTGAGCCGGAAGGCAAAGCTCTCAATTTACCAGTCGATCTACTTTCCCATCCTCACCTATGGTCATGAGCTTTGGGTCATGACCGAAAGGACAAGATCATGGGTACAAGTGGGGCTCTCCCTTAGAGATAGGGTGAGAAGCTCTGTCATCCGGTCTGGGGTCCCCTGCTTAGGCTGCTGCCCCCGCGGCCCCACATCGGATAATCGGACGAAGATGGATGGATGGATGAAAAATGTTTAAATTTTCTGTGGACTTGATTCCTGGTCTGGAGTAAATATAGTCCAGGGAATGACTGACCTGTCACATTGACCTTGACCTCCAGGCAGCGGTTGTGGGTCACTGGCACCGTGGACCTCTTGGTGACCACACCACTCTTGACCCTCTTTGGTATGGTGGTGGTGACGGCAGCAGCGGTGAGTCCCGGGTCCGTGCTGTTGTTACCGGGGTTCTCTGCACCTGAGGGCTTCCTCACTGGCGTTTGCAGGAAGTCCTGCACCAGCCGCAGCCAGTCAAAGATGAGAAAGACCCTCAGGTTGTTCAGGACCACCGTGAAGCAGGAGGAGTCCTGTGTGGATCTGTGGAGCGGACACGTCAAAATGTGTCCACCTTCTACCACGTCCAGGTAGTCGTACCTGTAATGCAGTTCCAGCTGCAGAGAAGCCTGGTTGGTGGCAGCTTTGGAAGGCTGGAGGATGCAGTGGAAGACGTTGTGTCCGCAGGTCCCGTCAGGTCCAGTCCTCTGGTGCTGTCCAGTCCTCTGGTGCTGTCCAGTGCAGCGAGTGTCGTACGCCAGCAGCGAGTGGGACACCAAGTTGACCGACTTGGAGCCGTTGGAGAAACTCTCAAAGAGCAGTTTGGATTTGATGAAGTTAAACCTGAGGCAAAGACCAAGCAACACGTTCCACTTTAAAAATAGAGCGTTTTCTAGTCCTCTGGAATGTTCTAGAAGGAACAGTTAGAGATGCTACCTCAGTAGAAGCATTTTAGTCCATCTTAAAACTCATTTGTATACTCTAGCCTTTACATAGACCCCCTTTTTAAAACAGTTGATCTGCATTTCTTTTCTGCTCTGCCCCCCTGTCCTTATTGGGGGGGGGGGGGGGGGGGGGGGGGGTACAGATTCGCTGACCACCGATGGAAGCGCAAGCTGTCCAAGGTCAGGACCCAGGGTGGACCACTCATCTGTGCATCTCTGTGCTGCTGACCTGTCTCCACTCAACATGATCTCCTGCTGGCCCCACTATGGACTGGACTCTCACTATTATGTTAGATCCACTATGGACTGGACTCTCACTATTATGTTAGATCCACTATGGACTGGACTCTCACACTATTATGTTTGATCCACTATGGACTGGACTCTCACACTATTATGTTATATCCACTATGGACTGGACTCTCACTATTATGTTTGATCCACTATGGACTGGACTCTCACAATTATGTTATATCCACTATGGACTGGACTCTCACTATTATGTTTGATCCACTATGGACTGGACTCTCACACTATTATGTTAGATCCACTATGGACTGGACTTTCACACTATTATGTTAGATCCACTATGGACTGGACTCTCACTATTATGTTAGATCCACTGTGGACTGGACTCTCACTATTATGTTAGATCCACTATGGACTGGACTCTCACTATTATGTTAGATCCACTGTGGACTGGACTCTCACTATTATGTTAGATCCACTATGGACTGGACTCTCACTATTATGTTAGATCCACTATGGACTGGACTCTCACACAATTATGTTAGATCCACTATGGACTGGACTCTCACTATTTTGTTAGATCCACTATGGACTGGACTCTCACTATTATGTTGGATCCACTATGGACTGGACTCTCACAATATTATGTTAGATCCACTATGGACTGGACTCACATTATTATGTTAGATCCACTATGGACTGGACTCTCACTATTATGTTAGATCCACTATGGACTGGACTCTCACACTATTATGTTAGATCCACTATGGACTGGACTCTCACTATTATGTTAGATCCACTATGGACTGGACTCTCACTATTATGTTAGATCCACTATGGACTGGACTCACACTATTATGTTAGATCCACTATGGACTGGACTCACACTATTATGTTAGATCCACTATGGACTGGACTCTCACTATTATGTTAGATCCACTATGGACTGGACTCTCACTATTATGTTATATCCACTATGGACTGGACTCTCACACTATTATGTTTGATCCACTATGGACTGGACTCTCACACTATTATGTTATATCCACTATGGACTGGACTCTCACTATTATGTTTGATCCACTATGGACTGGACTCTCACAATTATGTTATATCCACTATGGACTGGACTCTCACTATTATGTTTGATCCACTATGGACTGGACTCTCACACTATTATGTTAGATCCACTATGGACTGGACTTTCACACTATTATGTTAGATCCACTATGGACTGGACTCTCACTATTATGTTAGATCCACTGTGGACTGGACTCTCACTATTATGTTAGATCCACTATGGACTGGACTCTCACTATTATGTTAGATCCACTGTGGACTGGACTCTCACTATTATGTTAGATCCACTATGGACTGGACTCTCACTATTATGTTAGATCCACTATGGACTGGACTCTCACACAATTATGTTAGATCCACTATGGACTGGACTCTCACTATTTTGTTAGATCCACTATGGACTGGACTCTCACTATTATGTTGGATCCACTATGGACTGGACTCTCACAATATTATGTTAGATCCACTATGGACTGGACTCACATTATTATGTTAGATCCACTATGGACTGGACTCTCACTATTATGTTAGATCCACTATGGACTGGACTCTCACACTATTATGTTAGATCCACTATGGACTGGACTCTCACTATTATGTTAGATCCACTATGGACTGGACTCACACTATTATGTTAGATCCACTATGGACTGGACTCTCACTATTATGTTGGATCCACTATGGACTGGACTCTCACTATTATGTTAGATCCACTATGGACTGGACTCTCACTCTTATGTTAGATCCACTATGGACTGGACTCTCTCACTATTATGTTAGATCCACTATGGACTGGACTCTCACTATTATGTTGGATCCACTATGGACTGGACTCTCACTATTATGTTAGATCCACTATGGACTGGACTCTCACTATTATGTTAGATCCACTATGGACTGGACTCTCAGACTATTAGGTTAGATCCACTATGGACTGGACTCTCACACTATTATGTTAGATCCACTATGGACTGGACTCTCACTATTATGTTAGATCCACTATGAACTGGACTCACACACTATTATGTTAGATCCACTATGGACTGGACTCTCACACTATTATGTTAGATCCACTATGGACTGGACTCTCACACTATTATGTTAGATCCACTATGGACTGGACTCTCACTATTATGTTAGATCCACTATGGACTGGACTCTCACTATTATGTTAGATCCACTATGGACTGGACTCTCACTATTATGTTAGATCCACTATGGACTGGACTCTCACTATTATGTTAGATTTACTATGGACTGGACTCTCACTATTATGTTGGATCCACTATGGACTGGACTCACACTATTATGTTAGATCCACTATGGACTGGACTCACACACTATTATGTTAGATCCACTATGGACTGGACTCACACACTATTATGTTAGATCCACTATGGACTGGACTTTCACTATTATGTTAGATCCACTATGGACTGGACTCACACTATTATGTTAGATCCACTATGGACTGGACTCACACTATTATGTTAGATCCACTATGGACTGGACTCTCACACTATTATGTTAGATCCACTATGGACTGGACTCTTATACTATTATGTTAGATCCACTATGGACTGGACTCTCACACTATTATGTTAGATCCACTATGGACTGGACTCTCACTATTATGTTAGATCCACTATGGACTGGACTCACACTATTATGTTAGATCCACTATGGACTGGACTCTCACTATTATGTTAGATCCACTATGGACTGGACTCTCACTATTATGTTAGATCCACTATGGACTGGACTCTCACTATTATGTTAGATCCACTATGGACTGGACTCTCACTATTATGTTAGATTCACTATGGACTGGACTCTCACACTATTATGTTAGATCCACTATGGACTGGACTCTCACTATTATGTTAGATCCACTATGGACTGGACTCTCACTATTATGTTAGATCCACTATGGGCTGGACTCTCACTATTATGTTAGCTCCACTATGGACTGGACTCTCACACTATTATGTTAGATCCACTATGGACTGGACTCTCACTATTATGTTAGATCCACTATGGACTGGACTCTCACTATTATGTTAGATCCACTATGGACTGGACTCTCACTATTATGTTAGATCCACTATGGACTGGACTCACACTATTATGTTAGATCCACTATGGACTGGACTCTCACTATTATGTTAGATCCACTATGGACTGGACTCACACTATTATGTTAGATCCACTATGGACTGGACTCTCACACTATTAGGTTAGATCCACTATGGACTGGACTCTCACTATTATGTTAGATCCACTATGGACTGGACTCACACTATTATGTTAGATCCACTATGGACTGGACTCTCACACTATTATGTTAGATCCACTATGGACTGGACTCTCACACTATTATGTTAGATCCACAATGGACTGGACTCTCACTATTATCAATCAATCAATCAATCAATGTTTATTTATATAGCCCCAAATCACAAATGTCTCAAAGGACTGCACAAATCATTACGACTACAACATCCTCGGAAGAACCCACAAAAGGGCAAGGAAAACTCACACCCAGTGGGCAGGGAGAATTCACATCCAGTGGGACGCCAGTGACAATGCTGACTATGAGAAACTTTGGAGAGGACCTCAGATGTGGGCAACCCCCCCCCTCTAGGGGACCGAAAGCAATGGATGTGGAGCGGGTCTAACATGATACTGTGAAAGTTCAATCCATAGTGGCTCCAACACAGCCGCGAGAGTCCCGTCCACAGGAAACCATCTCAAGCGGATTATGTTAGATCCACTATGGACTGGACTCTCACTATTATGTTAGATCCACTATGGACTGGACTCTCACTATTATGTTGGATCCACTATGGACTGGACATCAAATTCTAAAGTTAATGATTATTTGCAAATAAAAAAAGTTTATGAGTTTGAACATCAAATATGTTGTCTTTGTAGCATATTCAACTGAATATGGCTTGAAAAGGATTTGCAAATCATTGTATTCTGACACAGACTCCCAACTCATATGGAAACAGGGTTTATATAATAATACAGCACAACCATGTGAAAGAGAAGAGATAAAAAGACCTTGCTAGAGAGCGTTTGTGGCCGCTGGTTGAACTGCGGTCCGTGAGCTCCAGACTGACGTCCATCATGTCCACCAGGATGGACAAGTTGGTGTAGACATCTCCACTTAAGACGGTCTGAGGAGAAACAGGCTCTTGTTTGTGTGTTTGGAGTGTGCAAGTGAAGAGTGTCTCACGTAGGTGCTGGGGTCCTGCAGGCTGAAGGGGCGCAGGTATTCTTCAACGGGCTCCCCAAGGTTGTTCTCCAGCAGCCCTCGAATCAGCTGATAATGTTGTGTGTCCAGAGAGCAGTGCACTGAGGACAGGCTGCCAGAGATGCTCATGTCTGCCACCGCCTGACTCAGCTCTCTGACAACATCCAACAACACAAGCACGTTAGTTACAGGCGGTCTAGTCATCCGAGTGGTGACTTCCTGTCTATTTTCACGTGTGCAGTCCAAGACAGGCTTTTTCAACATTTTTTCAGCCGAGGCACATTTTTCACGTTGACAAAATACGGAGGCACAACACCAGCAGAAATCATTCAAAACTAAACTCAGTTGACAGTAAAAAGTTGTTGTGGCAATTGTTGGATATGACTTTAAAAAATAACAAGCATGCATGAGTATAGCTCTTGTCTCAAAGTAGGTGTACTGTCACCACCTGTCACATCACACCCTGACTTATTTGCACTTTTTTGCTCTTTTCCTGTGTGTAGTGTTTTACTTCTTGTCTTGTGCTCCTATTTTAGTGACCTTTTCTCTTTTTTTGGTGTTTTCCTTTAGCAGTTTCAAGTCTTCTTTTGAACAATAATTCTAGTTTGTTTTAGCAATCAAGAATATTTCAGTTGTTTTTGTGTGGACATTGTTGATTGTCATGTCATGTTGGGATGTACATTGTCTTTGCTCCACAGTAAGTCTTTGCTGTCGTCCAGCATTCTGTTTTTGTTTGCTTTGTAGCCAGTTCAGTTTTAGTTTAGTTCTGCATAGCATCACATCACACCCTGACTTATTTGCACTTTTTTGCTCTTTTCCTGTGTGTAGTGTTTTACTTCTTTTCTTGTGCTCATATTTGGCTGTTTTTTTTCCTCTTTTTTTGGTATTTTCCTGTAGCAGTTTCATGTCTTCCTTTGAGCGCTTTTCCCCACACCCGCTTTGTTTTAGCAATCAAGACTATTTCAGTTGTGCGGACGCTATCCTTCTTTGTGGGGACATTGTTGATGGTCAAGTCATGTACGGATGTATATTGTGGACGCCGTCTTTGCTCCACACACTGTAAGTCTTTGCTGTCATCCAGCATTCTGTTTTTGTTTATTTTGGTGGCTTTTTTGGTATTTTCCTGTAGAAGTTTCATGTCTTCCTTTGAGCGATATTTCTACTTTGTTTTAGCAATCAAGAATATTTCAGTTGTTTTCATCCTTCTTTGTGGGGACATTGTTGACTGTCCAGATGTACATTGTCTTTGCTCCACAGTAAGTCTTTGCGGTTGTCCAGCATTCTGTTTTTGTTTACTTTGTAGCCAGTTTGGTTTTAGTTTGGTTCTGCATCGCCTTCCCTAAACTTCAATGCCTTTTCTTAGGGGCACTCACCTTTTGTTTATTTTTGGTTTAAGCATTAGACACCTTTTTACCTGCACACTGCCTCCCGCTGTTCCCCACATCTACAAAGCAATTAGCTAGCGACTGCCACCTACTGATATGGAAGAGTATTACACAGTTAGTCTTCCCAGCTCTAGACAGCACTGACACTCAACAACAACACAACAGTTGCAGACTATAATTACTGCTTTGCATAAAATATATTTAAGCCAAATAAGTAAAGTTACATAATTTCCCACAGCACACCAGACTGTATCTCACGGCACACTAGTGTGCTGCGGCACAGTGGTTGAAAACACTGGTCTAAGCAAAGTGTAGGAAACTAAATACTGTTTAAGTTCATTTACATTTTATGGAAGGTTCTTTATGTTTCTTCAGCCAAAATGGGACTATTTACTTTATTTGCATGATAAGAAAATGTATATATTGAATGCTTAGAGTAATATTATAAAGCTCACTTTAATTGTAATTATTACATTTGTCAAAATTATTTGATGACGTAACTGTTTTAAGTGCATATATGGTGGAAGGATTTGTGAGGTAAGGTGGTTTTTGGACGCAAGGTGTTATGGGTAATTGCTGTCAGGTGCAGTGGAATCGAGCCACACAGTTTTTTGACCTCACTCATACTTATTCTCATTCATACTTTTTCTAACTCGTACTGCAACAAACTCTCTTAATTTTGTCATTCATTTGTTCCCACATCGTGACTGTTTTATGTTTTGAATGATTAAGATCACAAGTAAACCATACAAACCAAGAAGAAGGTCTGGAGTTTAGTTTTGTTGTTGCCGCAGCAAGCGGAGTGAATGTGATAGTAGAGGAGCGTCAAGCTTCAAGCTACTTTAGGAATCTACACAAAGTAATACATGTTCTTTTCCTCTCTGCCATTTAGTGGCCTTGCACATTTCATCTTTCTTCCTGCACAGTTAAATGTTAATGTTTGCTAACTATGATTTTGTTCTTATCAAGTCCAATGTATTGACTTTTGTAATCCAGCAGGTGGCGCCATTACCAATCACCAATTAGAGCTGGGTGATAAAACGTCACCAATATCAGTAAAAAATGTGTTCAATAAAATGTTCGATATTTATATATATTTTTTTCTTTGAAGAAATAGGAAAATGGTTGCATGAACAAAGTCACTCGCTCTCTGATAACACAGGAAGTGAGTAGCGGGAGTGGCACACTAACAGCCAATCAGGTGACAGTATCAACTATCAGGTTTGGTTGATTCTTTGCATGCAGCGAGAAGACAAAGTTAAAATGAAGAAATTGTGGATAAAACAGGAAAATTCACCTGGACAAGTTAGCAGTTTTGGGGATTTTTTTCAAAAGGACCGTAGTCAGACCAATGTGGTGTGTGCATGATGCAAGGCAAGGGCGCTAATACCACACCACCTTAGCCGCGCTCACCCTTTAGAGCACAGCTGTAACTTCCTGCCACTAAACCTGCAGAAAATAGTTCTTCTCAGGTTTATTTTCCACCTTCATTTTTAAGTGTTCAATGTGATTTTAGACTTTTGTTTACATTGTTTTGAGTGTTTTCTATGGTTGGGTTGACATTTATTTTCCTTTCTGCCCTGATAGCGGAGGGTGTTTTTTATATATATATATATAATTATATATATAAATAAAATAAATACTTGAATTTCAGTGTTTATTTATTTACACATATACACACACATAACACTCATCTAGTTATGTTGAGTTAAGGGTTGAATTGTCCATCCTTGTTCTATCCTCTGTCACTATTTTTCTAACCATATGCATGTACAGTAGATGGCAGTATTGTCCTGTTTAAGAGTGTCACAACATTGCTGTTTACGGCAGATTAACTGCTTTACGGTAACGAAAACGTGACTGCTGTTGTTGTGTGTTGTTACCGCACTGGGAGGACGTTAATGAAACTGCCTAACAATAAACCCACATAAGAAACCAAGAACTCGCCCCCGATCATTCTACAGTTATAACGTCATTGGGCAGACACGCTGTTTATATAGTGGGAAAGCGGAGGTGAAAACAGGCTGTCCTCACTCAGGTCCGTGTGGAGCTGGAGGGGGCGTGGCCTCCAGCTCTGTCTAAAATTCGGGAGATTTTCGGGAGAAAATTTGTCCCAGGAGGTTTTCGGGAGAGGTGCTGAATTTCGGGAGTCTCACGGAAAATCTGGGAGGGTTGGCAAGTATGCATTGGAAATAAAAATGTTGACATTTAATACATTTTCTCCAGCTCCTTATTTTCGATACCAATAATTATCGATAAGACTTATCTTGACAGCCCAGCTCTAGGGTCAATGTAATTATTGAGTGTGCCACACACTCATGTAGGCGTCATTTGGCCGTCACGTAAGAAAGAATGTATCACCTGTCCAGGTTGCGCTCCACTTTAAGCTGGAGGCGGCAGCACTCTTTCAGCAGGTTGCCTCCCGTGCGACGGACAGAGTATGAAGGGAAAATAAGATCGGACATTTCCGTGGATTTACAGCCTCGGTCACACGGTTGGCAGGGCAGGCGCTCCGCAGCAAATATATCCATCTGCTGCAGATCCAGAGCAATGCAGTCCAAGAGACACACGTGGTCTTCTGCGGGGGGAAAAGGGAACGAGTTACAAGTGTGCACCTGGAATGGGAAAGGAGGGATGTTTACCTGAGGTGAGCTGGTCAGGCTGTGTGCTGCCATTGGTCCACAAGTTGAGGCTGCTGGGCGGCTTTTTATGCTGTCTTTGCTCATAAGTCCACGCTTCTGCCTTCTGTGTGGACTCCTTCTTCAGTAGAAAATCAGAAACGCCACACCATTAAGACCCGGTGAAATCCTATACTGTCTAAATTCAACGCTATAGCTGCTTGAGAAATGTTGTTCTTCAACAATTTGCTCAGGCATTTGTTGACAAAGTGGTGACCCTCGCCCCGTCCTTGTTTGTGAATGAGTGAGCATTTCATGGAAGCTGCTTTTATAGCCAATCATGGCATCCACCTGTTGCCAATTAGCCTGTTCACCTGTGGGATGTTCCCTATATTTTCATTTCGGGCTCCAGTACTCTGGAATGCCCTCCCGGTAACAGTTCGAAATGCTACCTCAGTAGAAGCATTTAAGTCTCACCTTAAAACTCATCTGTATACTCTAGCCTTTAAATAGACTCCCTTTTTAGACCAGTTGATCTGCCGTTTCTTTTCTTTTTCTTCTATGTCCCACTCTCCTTTGTGGAGGGAGTCCGGTCCGATCCGGTGGCCATGTACTGCTCGCCTGTGTATCGGCTGGGGACATCTCTGCGCTGCTGATCCGCCTCCGCTTGGGATGGTTTCCTGCTGGCTCCGCTGTGAACGGGACTCTCACTGCTGTGTTGGATCCGCTTTGGACTGGACTCTCGCGACTGTGTTGGATCCATTATGGATTGATCTTTCACAGTATCATGTTCTCATAGTCATCATTGTCACCGACGTCCCACTGGGTCATTATTGTCACAGACGTCCCACTGGGTGTGAGTTTTCCTTGCCCTTATGTGGGCCTACCGAGGATGTCGTAGTGGTTTGTGCAGCCCTTTGAGACACTAGTGATTTAGGGCTATATAAGTAAACATTGATTGATTGATTGATAAGTCTTTGATGAGCATTCCTCAACTTTCTAAGTCTTCTTTGCCACTTGTGCCAGCTTTTTTGAAACTTGTTGCAGGCATCAAATTCCAAAAGAGCTAATATTTGCAACAAATAAAGTTTCTCAGTGTGAAGATGAAATATCTTGTCTTTGCAGTCTATTCAATGGAATATAAGTTGAAAAGGATTTGTTGTATTCTTTTTATTTAGCATTTACACAAGGTGACAACCTCACTGCTTTTGGCTTTTATAAGTTGTAGTCTTTTTTCCAATGGTAAAAAAAAAGTGTGTTGGGTGTGGATGGATGGATCTCTCTAAGAGAGCGCAGCCTTTCTGCTTATTCTGCACAGTTAAATATCTTAGTTGTTTAGACAGCAATGTGATTCTTCTTATCAATCTTTATTGTTGTTTTTATCCTATTGATTTTATTGTTTTGATTGTATACGGTGTCCTTGAGTGCCCAGAAAGGCGTCTTATAGGTGAAATGCATTATTATTATTATTATTATATAAGTTTAGATTGGGGAATGTCATTTTAATGGGGAAAGAGCTTAATGTGTTTTGTTTTCATGTTAGCCTTTTAGATAGCTAGCTTAAGTTCTCTAGTAAATGAGCAGTGTATCAAAGCGTTATCAATCCTGGCTTTATGATCTGTTGGACAAATTGTTTCTAAATGATCACAAAAACCTTTGTATTACATTGTGTTCCTGACAAGAAGACAAAAGGCTGTCTTTGAAATCAACAAGAAGAAGGCTCGTAAAACTCCACTGGGACTTCAAAGCGGACAGATAGCAGAATCTGCCCGACTTTCCGAGGAACTCTTTTTGAAGTATTTCACAAACTCTTTTTGAACTATTTTATGGAACTCTCTTTGAACTATTTTATAGGACTTTCTTTGAACTATTGTATGTGACTCTCTTTGAACTATTTTGTGGGACTCTTTTTGAACTATTTGACGAACTCTCTTCGAACTGTTCAGTAACCGAAAGCAAAGATGTTTACGACACACTTCCCTCCGGAAGCAGCTGAGGGAAGGACCAATCAATCAACCAATCAATGTTTATTTATATAGCCCCAAATCACAAATGTCTCAAAAGACTGCACAAATCATTACGACTACAACATCCTCGGTAGAACCCACAATAAGGACGGGGGAGAAAGTCAAATAAAGAAGGAGGAGTACAATCTTTGGGCAGAGCGTGGTGCAGGACTGTACAGAGAGTACAGTGGCCATGTCTCTCCTCAGATCTGAGTCCAAATTTAATTCTGTCTCTGTTTGATTCTTTGCCTTTTGTCTTGTTTAATAGATGTCATCAGTGTTTGAACCTGACATGATCATTTTGAATTAAAAGGGTTTTACCACGGTTTATCATAATGCCGTTTACAGTTACATCTTTAAATTGGCTTTCACTGGAAGAAAAATTCCATTGGTGCCACGTCTCTCATGCCATCCACACATGGATGCATGCACAAAAAGGATCATTTGGACATGCACGGAAAGAAAGACGCCAGTGGAGAAAGTTTGCACACAAAAAAAACAAGCAAAGCAGTATTTGAACCAGCAACCACTCCAAACTTTACATGTTTGTTATTGGAGCATCTTAAACCAACAACCTTCAAGACTAAATCAAGACAAATAGACTCAATAAGCCTGGAAATGTTTTCCATGCATGAGGTCAACTTGTAGTTTGGTGAGTTTGTGGCAGCAGCAACAATGCAGTCAGACAGGAGTTATCATGAGAGGACAAGCTGGAATCAATGCAGTCAGACAGGAGTTATCATGAGAGGACAAGCTGGAAACAATGCAGTCAGACAGGAGTTATCATGAGAGGACAAGCTGGAAACAATGCAGTCAGACAGGAGTTATCATGAGAGGACAAGCTGGAAACAATGCAGTCAGACAGGAGTTATCATGAGAGGACAAGCTGGAAACAATGCAGTCAGACAGGAGTTATCATGAGAGGACAAGCTGGAAACAATGCAGTCAGACAGGAGTTATCATGAGAGGACAAGCTGGAAACAATGCAGTCAGACTTAAGTTATCATGAGAGGACAAGCTGGAAACAATGCAGTCAGACAGGAGTTATCATGAGAGGACAAGCTGGAAACAATGCAGTCAGACAGGAGTTATCATGAGAGGACAAGCTGGAAACAATGCAGTCAGACAGGAGTTATCATGAGAGGACAAGCTGGAAACAATGCAGTCAGACAGGAGTTATCATGAGAGGACAAGCTGGAAACAATGCAGTCAGACAGGAGTTATCATGAGAGGACAAGCTGGAGGAAGGGGACTCACCAGAGTAGGGAAAAAGGCATGTGCCATGGTGAGTTTCTCTACCTTGTCTCGGCCAGAGAAAGTGCCAGCAGCCCCGGCAGGTAAGAAGCAGTTCTGCAGCTCCAGCTGGCCCAGGTTGGCCACAATCACCCTGCTTGAACTTGAGCTCTCTGGGATGATTATAACTGGAGCACCAGCCTGGATGTCCAGCAGAACTCTGGAGGCCCGCTGAGGACGCTCCCTTATCTGCAAGAGGGGACAGAAAAAGACAAGTCTTACTAAATGGGTTATACTTGTATCGTGATTTTTCTCCCTTCTAGGTACTCAAAGACACTATTTCCACATTCACACATACTATTATCTACAAACCCTATTTCCATATGAGTTGGGAAATTGTGTTAGATGTAAATATAAACAGAATACAATGATTTGCAAATCCTTTTCAAGCCATATTCAGTTGAATATGCTACAAAGACAACATATTTGATGTTCAAACTCATAAACTTTATTTTTTTTTTGCAAATAATCATTAACTTTGGAATTTGATGCCAGCAACACGCGACAAAGAAGTTGGGAAAGGTGGCAATAGATACTGATAAAGTTGAGGAATGCTCATCAAACACTTATTTGGAACATCCCACAGGTGTGCAGGCTAATGGGGAACAGGTGGGTGCCATGATTGGCTATAAAAACAGCTTCCCAAAAAATGCTCAGTCTTTCACAAGAAAGGCTGGGGCGAGGTACACCCCTTTGTCCACAACTGCGTGAGCAAATAGTCAAACAGTTTAAGAACAACCTTTCTCAAAGTGACATTGCAAGAAATTTAGGGATTTCAACATCTACGCTCCATAATATCATCAAAAGGTTCAGAGAATCTGGAGAAATCACTCCACGTAAGCAGCATGGCCGGAAACCAACATTGAATGACCGTGACCTTCCATCCCTCAGACGGCTCTGTATCAAAAACCGACATCAATCTCTAAAGGATATCACCACATGGGCTCAGGAACACTTAAGAACACCACTGTCACTAAATACAGTTGGTCGCTACATCTGTAAGTGCAAGTTAAAGCTCTACTATGCAAAGCGAAAGCCATTTATCAACAACATCCAGAAACGCTGCCGGCTTCTCTGGGCCCGAGATCATCTAAGATGGACTGATGCAAAGTGGAAAAGTGTTCTGTGATCTGACGAGTCCACATTTCAAATTGTTTTTGGAAATATTCGACATGGTGTCGTCCGGACCAAAGGGGAAGCAAAACATCCAGACTGTTATCGACGCAAAGTGTAAAAGCCAGCATGTGTGATGGTATGGGGGTGCATTAGTGCCCAAGGCATGGGTAACTTACACATCTGTGAAGGCACCATTAATACTGAAAGGTACATACAGCTTTTGGAACAACATATGCCGCCATCTAAGCGGCGTCTTTTTCATGGACGCCCCTGCTTATTTCAGCAAGACAATGCCAAGCCACATTCAGCACGTTACAACAGCGTGGCTTCGTAAAAAATGAGTGTGGGTAGTTTCCTGGACCGCCTGCAGTCCAGACCTGTCTCCCATGGAAAATGTGTGGCGCATTATGAAGCGTAAAATACGACAGCGGAGACCCCGGACTGTTGAAGGACTGAAGCTCTACATAAAACAAGAATGGGAAAGAATTCCACTTTCAAAGCTTCAACAATTAGTTTCCTCAGTTCCCAAACGTTTATTGAGTGTTGTTAAAAGAAAAGGTGATGTAACATAGTGGTGAACATGCCCTTTCCCAACTACTTTGGCACGTGTTGCAGCCACGAAATTCCAAGTTAATTATCATTTGCTAAAAAATAAATAAAGTTTATGAGTTTGAACATCAAATATGTTGTCTTTGTAGTGCATTCTATTGAATATGGGTTGAAAATGATTTGCAAATCATTGTATTCCGTTTATATTTACATGTAATACAATTTCCCACTTATATGGAAACGGGGTTTGTAGAATTTTGCGGACAAAAATGAATTAATTCCATTTTGGAATAAGGCTGCAAGAAATATGGAAGGGGTGAGTACTTGGCCTGTGGGTCATACTCACAGCTTGGCCCTCCAGTGCAGCCCTCTGCCTGCCCAGGACATCCTGCAGCTGGGTGAAGTGCTGTATGAAGGCCACCACCTCGGCCTGGAAGCGCTGAGTATGCACATACTGCACGGAGGCCATCAGCAGAGAAACCTTCATGTCGTACTCTCGTTCCAGGCAAGGATCGGGCAGCCCGTACCTGCAAGCCAGCAAGAGACGAAAGGTGAGCCACATTTTAGAAGACGGACATGTCCTCAAAAGCCAGCTGCTTACTTATGGATATGAAAACTGAGAGCTTCCCCTCCACGTGTGGTGAAGCGTTCACAGTAGAGGTCACCGTGAGGGGTCAGGTCGCTGAGGGACAAACTTCCCAAACTGCCCGTCAAGACCAGGTTGCTTTCTGAAAGGTGAGAAATGTTAAACACTGCCACACCATCACGGTCCAGAGTGGACCTGAGGTGACTCAGACACACCCAACATTTCCAGGTGAGCAGACAGTTTGATGACACCGGCTCTGGCCAGCTCGTTGCCTTCCTTGTTCAGCACCACCGACAGGGAATGGACCTGGACATTCAAACACAGGAGAAGCAAACACGTTTTGTTAAGTTGAAGAATATAAACAATTAAAAAAAGAGTCTGTAATTACACTCAACATCAGGACTAAATAAAAATACCCACATTAAATCTGATTAAGCCTCTAAATTTAAATGTCATTCTTTAGAGAAATCCATAGAATAAAGTCATTATATGTACATATATAAATCAGTATTGTCAAAACATTTTTTTTTTTACAGTAGATTGCATAATCACAATTTTGATTAATCGCAGCTTATTTGTCACTTGGAAAATTGCAATTAATTTAACTTAAATTCATTTTTTTAGTGCTGTAAAAAAATACATTATTCAAATTCAATTAATCACAGTTGTGATTTTTAAATAATCGTGATTAATCGTGATTGCATATTTTAAATTAACTTTATTTTCATAATCCTATAATCCTAATTTCATTTTATTTTAATCGTCTATTTTTTTCTCCCATTCCCCCCACTGGTTTACCTGTATGTCATCTTTTTTTTAAGTGGCGCTGGAAGCCGGCAGACCCGTCAGCGATCCTGTTCTGTCTCCCTGTAATGTTTGTCTGATCTTGAATGGGATTGTGCTGAAAAAAATAATTTTCCTGAAGGAATAAATAAAGTACTATCTAATCTAATCTAATATTTACACACAAATGTAGTTTTACCGTTATAATGGAATTTTTTAAAAAATGTTTTACTTTAATGCACGTTATTTATTTGCTCAAAGCTTGGAACAGTTTTACGTAAAGTCCCTCCAAGGTTAATTTTGAAGCCAACGGTCACACCAGCCACAGTCTTCTTACTGCTGTGTATATTTACCTGATCACTGACCACATACAGTAGGTATGGTTCTATTTTTGTCTCATTCCTGTGAGAATCCTACCTGTGCATTAAGGAGTCGGACTATCCAGGGCTAGCTGCAGTGTCCTCAAACAACCACTATACATACATATATATATATATGTATATATATATATATATATATATATACATATATATATGCATACATTTACATATATACATACATATACATACATATATATACACATATATACATATATATATATATACATATATATATCCATATATACATATACATATATATATACACACACACACATATATATACATACATATATATATACATATATATATACATATATATATATATATATATATATATATATATATATATATATATATATACATATACATATATGTCTTGATTGGATTATCCAGAGAATAGTGCTCGATACCGTGGTAGAGCGCAATATGTAGGTGTGGGAAAAATCACAAGACTACTTCATCTCTACAGAACTGTTTCATGAGGTCTTTTGATTTTTCCCACACCTACATATATATATACACATATATACATATAAATATACATATATATATACACATACATATATATACATATATATATATGTACAGTATATATATGTATGTGTATATACATATATATACATACATATATATATACTGTACATGTATATATATATATATATATATATATATATATATGTACAGTATATGTACGTGTATATACATATATATATACATATATATATATATATATATATACATGTACAGTCTATATATATATGTATGTGTATATACATATATATATACATACATATATATACTGTACATGTATATATATATATATACACATACATATACTGTACATATATATACATATATATATATACACATGTACAGTATATATATGTATGTGTATATACATATATACATACATATATATATATATATACATACATACATACATACATATACTGTACATATATATACATATATACACATGTACAGTATATATATACATATATGTACATATACATATATGTACATATATATACATACACATATATAATATATATATACATACATATATATATACATACATACATATATATATATATACATACATATATATACATACATACATATATATATATATACATACATATATATACATACATACATATATATATATACATACATATATATACATACATACATACATACATATATATATATATATATATATATGTCTTGATTGGATTATCCGGAGAATAGTGCTCGATACCGTGGTAGAGCGCAATATGTAGGTGTGGGAAAAAAATCACAAGACTACTTCATCTCTACAGATCTGTTTCATGAGGGGTTCCCTCAATCATCAGGAAAATCTCCTGATGATTGAGGGAACCCCTCATGAAACAGATCTGTAGAGATGAAGTAGTCTTGTGATTTTTTCCCACACCTACATATATATATATATATATATATATATATATATATATATATATATATATATACATATATTTATATATTTATTATTAGTGGCTGACGTCAACATTTTTCTTTCTCATTGTGCTTCTTGCTGTTTGCTGGTGTTTTTTTAATTTTTAATATGTCTCGGGCAAATGAAAAAGGAGTCACAGGCCCCAGATTGCCTTTGTGCCATACTTTGAGCACACCAGCTGTTAATGGCCACCATATTCTTAAAACCGTGGTAGATTATCCATCCTATGGTCACATTTGGGACAGGAGTCAGTTTAGGTCAGCATTAAAATCAGCTGTTCACCTGCCAGGTGTTTCCTGTGTGCTATGAAGAGGGATAAACATCCTTCAGCTGCAACAGTCAGTCTGAAGACAGAGAGGCAGATGTGTGTTCAGGACTTTAAAAGCCTGCCTTTTGTCACCCATGTCATAATAATATTTTGTCTTTTTTCTAATGTATTCGCGATCGACCAGTAGGGTCCCAAAGATTGACCCTTGGTATATAAAACATGTTTAGAAGGTTGTAAACAGTTAACTAAGAACATATTTTATTGATAGATAAAAATCCTACTTCATGGAAATTAGAGCCCAGGACCAATTAGGGATTACTGCACAGTGAAATTACTTTAAAAATAGAATTCAAATGTCTGCTTTCAAATGGCATGTAATTGGGCTGTGTGTGTGTGTGTGTGTGCATGCGTGCGTGCGTGTGTGTATGTGTGTGTGTGTGTGTGTGTGTGTGCATCCAGGCAAAAGGAAGTGAAATGATGATTTCAATGCATTGTTCTTCATGCATTATTGCACCTGTGTGACTTACCTTGAGGTCCAGCTTGGTGTTGACTGCATCGCCGGTGTCCTGCTCCATGTCGTCCGACTCGTAGAGAGGATGTCCCGGCACATATTGAGGGGAGCTGGGCGCCACCTTCATTGCGTGATTGTTCGCCGTGGAGCCGATTCCAAAGAAATCCAGGATGACCACCCATGTCTGCAAGGTGATTAAAACGTCCAGGCAGTTAAAGTCAATATCGATGCTTCGTCCCACACTTCCGTAACGGGTGGTGAATTCCGGGTGGTTCTGGTCCACCAGCAACACATTGATGTGGACTAAGGACTCGTCAAACTCTGAGGTGGGCTGAGGGGAGGATGCAGGGTGAGTCGGGGAGGGCGGCGGAGTGCTGGGACAGTCTGGATCCTTCTTGGTTTTGCGATTAGTGGCCAAAGTAGCGGCATGCCTCTGGTAGAGCTGGAAGACATTCTGGGCCTCTTCCATGTGAGAAGGCAGAGAGCGGGGCATGTCAGGGTACTGGACGTTGGATGCTGATGGACAGCTATGAGATAGGTACTCCTTGGGGCTGAATGTGGAAGGCTTTGGAGCTCCACGGGACACCATGAGATGTTTATGCTCAGGGTTCTGCTCCAGGAGATCCTCCATGAGCAGTGAACGCAGAACCAGCTGGACTTCCAACAAATGTGGATGCTCTTTGGTGATGTCTCCCTCCAGGTCACGGAATTGCAGACTGATCAAGCCTTGGGAGCCCTGGGTCAAGTCAGCACTGAGCTGGACCTGCAGTTCTGCAACGTGCACTGTGACTTTCAGCTGAGTGAAGGCAGGAGACTGAGGACCGGGCTTTTGAGACTGCAGAGGCAAAGGAGAGGAGAGCAGTGAGTGCGGCAGGCTGATGTAGGGAGGGTCCTTGGCAAACAGTCCTCCGTGGGGGTCGGGGAAGCGCTGAGGCCTGGTGGAGGAAGGAGTTGGAGGCGGGGGCGTTGGTGGTTGACTGGGTGTAGCTCGCTGCTCCTCAACGACAAATAAATGATCCAGCGTCTGCAGGACCTGTTCATACACAGCCTTGCACAGGAACACCTGCAAGCAGAGAGCCAAGTATTCATGGAGGCACCAAACAACACTCAAAGAGTCCCAATGCTTCATGGTACCTGGCTCACACTAAGTCTGATCTGCACTTAAGTGCACTCCACTTCCCTTCACCCCTGCACTTGAAAGAGGTGAGCTTGGGCTCGCCACTTTCACAAGCTCCTCTCTCTGCCTCCCCTCCCTTCTCCGCCTCTTGTCTCTGCCTTCGTCTGTTCTTGTCGGTTGCATATCCGCAAACATCAAAGTATAGAGGATTTTGCTTTTTTTTTTTTATTGTAGCAACATAGTCGTTAATGTTTTGAAAGCACTAAAGGGACTCTAGTGTGCGCGCACACGTTGACAGTCCAACTTGCCGTTATTGTTGTGTTGTTTTTATAATAAAGAGCTTGTTGATCCATTATCCCCTTGTTATGTTTGTTTGAAATATACATATATACATACATACATACATATATATACACATATATATATATATATATATATATATATATATATATATATATATGTGTATATATATATATATACATACATATATATATATACATACATACATATACATACATACATATATACATATACACACATACATACATATATATATACACATACATATATATATATATATACATATACATACATACGTACACATACATACATACATACATACATACATATATATATATATATATACATACATATATACATACATACACATATACATACATACGTACACATACATACACATATATATATATATATATATATATATATATACATACATACACATATACATATATATATATATATATATATATATATACATATATATATATATATATAAATATATATATATATATATATTAGGGCTGCGAATCTTTGGGTGTCCCACGATTCGATTCAATATCGATTCTTGAGGTGGCGATTCGATTATAAATCGATTTTTTTCGATTCAACGTGATTCTCGATTCAAAAACGACATTTTTCCAATTCAAAAGGATTGTGTATTCATTCAATACATAGATTTCAGCAGGATCTACCCCAGTCTGCTGACATGCTGGCAGAGTAGTAGATTTTTGTAAAACGCTTTTATAATTGTAAAGGACAATGTTTTATCAATTGATTGCAATAATGTCAATTTGTTTTAACTATTAAAGGAAGCAAAAATATGACTTATTTTATCTTTGTGCAAACATTGGACACAGTGTGTTGTCCAGCTTATGAGATGCCATGCAAGTGTAAGCCACTGTGACACTATTGTTCTTTTTTATTATTATTATAAATGTCTAATGATAATGTCAATGAGGGATTTTTAATCACTGCTATGCTGAAATGATAACTAATATTGATACTGTTGTTGATAATATTCATTTTTGTTTCACTACTTTTGTTTTGTTCTGTGTGGTGTTTGTGTCTCCTCTCAATTGTTCTGTTTATTGCAGTTCTGAGTGTTGCTGGCTCAGCTTTGGGGCGGCATGGCGTAGTGGGTAGAGCGGCCGTGCCAGAAACCTGAGGGTTGCAGGTTCGCTTCCCACCTATTGACATCCAAATCGCTGCCGTAGTGTCCTTGGGCAGGACACTTCACCCTTTGCCCCCGTTGCCGCTCACACTGGTGAATGAATGATAAATGAATGATTGGTGGTGGTCGGAGGGGCCGAAGGCGCAAACTGGCAGCCACGCTTCCGTCAGTCTACCCCAGGGCAGGTGTGGCTACTGATGTAGCTTACCACCACCAGGTGTGAATGAATGATGGGTTCCAACTTCTCTGTGAGCGTTTTGAGTGTCTAATAATAGAAAAGCGCGATATAAATCTAATCCATTATTATTGTTATTATTATATACATATATACATTATAGTGTCTTCAAAGTGTGCATTTGTTTTCACTTAAGTAGGGACTAAAGATGCGCGGATAGGCAATTATATCATCCGCAACCGTATCACCAAAGTCGTCATTCACCCGCCGTCCACCCGAACCAACATTTTATCAGAAACGCAACCGCCTGCTGAAATATCATCATCAATCAATCAATGTTTACTTATATAGCCCTAAATCACTAGTGTCTCAAAGGGCTGCACAAACCACTACGACATCCTCGGTAGGCCCACATAAGGGCAAGGAAAACTCACACCCAGTGGGACGTCGGTGACAATGATGACTATGAGAACCTTGGAGAGGAGGAAAGCAATGGATGTAGAGCGGGTCTAATATGATACTGTGAGAGTTCAATCCATAATGGATCCAACACAGTCGCAAGAGTCCAGTCCAAAGCGGATCCAACACAGCAGCGAGAGTCCTGTTCACAGCGGAGCCAGCAGGAAACCATCCCAAGCGGAGGCGGATGTCCCCAGCCGATACACAGGCAAGCAGTACATGGCCACCGGATCGGACCGGACCCCTTCCACAAAGGAGAGTGGGACATAGGAGAAAAAGAAAAGAAACGCCAGATCAACTGGTCTAAAAAGGGAGTCTATTTAAAGGCTAGAGTATACAAATGAGTTTTAAGGTGAGACTTAAATGCTTCTACTGAGGTGGCATCTCGAACTTTTACCGGGAGGGCATTCCAGAGTACTGGAGCTCCAGTAGAAAACGCTCTATAGCCCGCAGACTTTTTTTGGGCTCTAGGAATCACTAATAAGCCGGAGTCTTTTGAAGGCAGATTTCTTGCCGGGACATATGGTACAATACAATCGGCAAGATAGGATGGAGCTAGACCGTGTAGTATTTTATACGTAAGTAGTAAAACCTTAAAGTCACATCTTAAGTGCACAGGAAGCCAGTGCAGGTGAGCCAGTATAGGTATATATGTATGTATATATGTATATAAAGGTATATACAGTATAGGTATATATGTATGTATATATGTATATAAAGGTATATATGTATGTATATATGTATATAAATGTATATACAGTATAGGTATGTATGTATGTATATATGTATATAAAGGTATATACAGTATAGGTATATATGTATGTATATATGTATATAAAGGTATATACAGCACAGGCGTAATGTGATCAAACTTTCTTGTTCTTGTCAAAAGTCTAGCAGCCGCATTTTGTACCAACTGTAATCTTTTAATGCTAGACATGGGGGGACCCGAAAATAATACGTTACAGTAGTCGAGGCGAGACGTAACACAATTATAATGAACACAATTCATAAATGCACAAAATACATCAGAGGTTGGCCACCTTTACCACTCAGAGAGCTATCTAAACCCGTTTCACAGACTAATGAAGACAATGGGGGCCGCTAACGTTCTCGCGATTATACAATTGGCATTCACCCTGATTACAAGAATACGGGCGTGCTGTGAATCCATTGCCTTTGACACCCTCAACAACATGTGCACACCAATTATTAGTCCGTCAACATGTTGTGTGCAGCTTACGCATTCACACGTACAAGATTGAAAGGCATACTGGGTGACACAGAGTACACTGATGGTTGTGATATAAACTATTTTAACACTCTTAGTAATATGCGCCACGCTGTGAAGCCACACCAAACAAGATTGACAAACACATTTTGGGAGAACATCTTCACAGTAACACAACACAACAAATACCCAGAATTCTTTGTATCCGTAACACTTCCTGAATATATTTTACGCCCCCGCGCCCCCAACCCCGCCCACCTTACCGACGCACGGGGTGGAGGGGGGGTGGGAGGGTTTGGTGCTCGGGGTGTCTAAAATAGTCGGGATTTATTATGGATACAAAGGATTCTGGGTATTTGTTGTGTAGCGTTTATGTTGTGTTACTGGGAAGATGCCCACCCGAAATGTGTTTGTCAATCTTGTTTGGTGTGGATTCACAGCGTGGCGCATATTACTAAGAGTGTTAAAATAGTTTATATCACAACCATTAGTGTACTCTGTGTCACCCAGTATGCCTTGCAGTCGTGTGCGTGTTGTTACAGAAACCACACACAACATGATGCTGGACTGACAAACAGATGGTACATGTTGTAGTAGGCGACAATGTCAATGGCTTCATAGCACGCCCTAATACTTATTATCTGGGTGACTGCCGGCAGTCATTCTAGAGAATAATAGCGTCTCCCATTGTCTTCTTCGCTTTGTGACACGGGTCTCAAATGGCTCTTTGAATGGCAAAGGATACCGATCCCAGAACCATGTATTTTAAATATTTCCGGATGGTTCAACCGCCACCCGCCCGAATCTAATTAAAATCTATTTTTTCGTCATGTCACCCGCCCGATCCGCGGACTCCGCGGATGAGACCGCAAACCGTGCATCTCTAGTAGGGACTTTCTTCAAGGCTACAAGCAATTATTCATGTATTTCATGTTTATTCATTATTTATTGTTTCTTATGGAGAACTCTGAGTCACTATACAAACTTTTTGATTTACAAACCATGTTCAAGAACCAAATCCAGGTTTCACTGTATCAATTGTATGTACTTTGGTGTGCGTTCCTGTGGTAATAAATGTTTAAATGATTATCAACAACATCAAAATGTACGTTATTTAACATTTGACACAATACACTTCTTAGTCTAATTTGCAAATATTCATTAATTTCAGTTTGTCCTAGGTGTTTTGCAAGAGTCTGGAAGTAGTCTTTGCCATTAAGTTGAATATGCCAGTCTTCCCCTATGTGTTTATACTGTATGTATTATACGTTTTACACACCAGCTGTTTGATTGAAACACAGACCTTAGTTGTAGTTTTCATTACCAACTTCGGAGGAGTTAAAATCACCATGTAAAATGGCTACTGTTAGTCAGTAGCTTGTACATATATGGCATATCCAAGGTCAATTAGCATTGAGCTACCACCTTTTGAAAAGAAGAGCCTTCTTTCTGAGTGCTTTCTATCAGGTCTGATTTCTTTGTTGGCATGAAATGTACAATATTACTGAGAGGCAAGGGCTTGAGCTGACGTCACAACCAACAAACTGTTGATGTTATGTGAATCGGTACCCGATACTACCTACGTGCCCATAAAAGTACCAAATTTCGTGTGCATCCCTACATATCCAAGCAATTATGCCTCTCGCCAGAGCTCAACGATAACATCCCACCTTGCACAATACATCCATATATAATAACTTGAAAGAAACCACAAAGTATGGAAAGTTGTCTC
This sequence comes from Nerophis ophidion, assembly GCF_033978795.1. Classification (NCBI taxonomy): domain Eukaryota; kingdom Metazoa; phylum Chordata; class Actinopteri; order Syngnathiformes; family Syngnathidae; genus Nerophis; species Nerophis ophidion. Next base: position 2,333,688 of record NC_084616.1, read on the forward strand.
GAGTTGTTTGAAATGAGGGAGCACAAAGACGTGGAAACATGCCAAAACCCAGTACAATAGAAATGTCCTATTGGGAATGAAAACTCTGTTAAGTTTAATACTGACGACAACTGACCTAGTGGTTTTATTAAACGACTACAAATTGAGATCTTTCATTTGAATAGATACCTGAACAGGTTTGATGAATTTCCCCTCGACTCTCAGTAGTCCTGTGCTCTTGCATGGTTCTTTAGCGCTAAGAAAGGTAAACTGGATATCTTCATGGACGGTGGACTTCTCCAGTGTAAACTGTATCGTGGTGTCTTTTAGTATATGGAAGGCTGGATGAGGGGGAAATGGCATTTTAGTTTGGATAGAAGTTGCGTAGACCAAGTATTACTCATCTCACCTTTTCCTTGGCTGAGGTATTCAAAGAAGTCGTGGCGTGTGAACTGAGGTTCATCCTGACTTCTGTTATGGGACGGTGACGAGCTGCCAGTTTTCTCCACTCTTTGCATCTTCTTCAAAACCAAGTGACCGGTGTTTAGTGAGTACAAGCGGATATCCTTCACAAGCACCTGCAACAGCTCGCCTTCTGACTGCTGGCCAGTGCTAAAGTTCTGGATAGTTATACTGCCCAAGTGCCCGACAAGCAGTTCAGGGTGTCCAGGTTTTCGAGGAATGGACACGACTGGTGATTCGATGTTTATATTTAAGGTCAACTTCACAAAGAAGGTCTCCAAGGTAGATTCAGGCTCCTCCATGGAAATATCCTCCTCGTCCTCCATGGGATAAGCCCAACTTTGACTCTGAGTTCGACTTCTTCGCGAGGGTGTCTCAAAGAGCGAGAACATACCGCTGTACTCGGCCGTCTTTGTGACAAGAACTGTTGACACTTTGGTGGCAGCGCTTTTCAACATAGAGCGGAAATTGTCCTCCACCTCATTAGCGGAAAGACTGAGCTCCATCAAGAACTTGGCTGAGTGGTTATAATGCAAGGATGCCATGTGCAAATGTAAAGTGCAGTCCCCTTGGAAATTCTCCCGCAGTTGAAAATTCAGGGCTTCTGAAGGAGAAAGTTCTTTGTCAGCAAGCAAAGGTAGTCCTTCACAAGTTGAGGAGCTGTCTTCTGCATTGCCGATGCTCACTACAAACTGGCTTCGGCCTCCTTCCTGGGTAAGGTCTACTAACTGCAAGGCACCAAGTGATCCATTGATGTCCATTCGACTGCCTAAGGAAACATTAACCTTGGTGCCGGTGATGCTGGCAGTTGCAATCTTCAAGCCTTTCTTCTCAGCGCCCAACACAGTTCCTGTGGATACCGTTCGAAGGAGAAGGAGGTTAAGTCGATGAATCTCCACAGTTAGCTCTTTGTTGTGATCATAAGTGGACTGGAAAGTTCCATCTTCTTCCTTGGCGTAGGGCTGTACTGCAGGTTGCTGTAATGACGCCGCCCACTGGTTTTCCTCCTTGGGGAAAGACTTTTGGAGGAACTTCAGCAGCTCTACCATGGTCTCGGGGTTCAGAATAATGTCCAAGTTGTTGACCTGCATGCTTATCACCTGAAGGGAACTGTCCAGGTTCATGGAAGGACAGTCTGAACTAACAAATTGGTATTCCAGTTTAATCAGCACCTCTTGATCTTTAAGAAAGGAACTAAGGCCAGACATTCTATCCGTGCGCAAACCCGAAGAGGACTCATTAAGGTGGTTCTGATGCTCAGAAGACCTACTGTCGTATGACATTGGAGAAGATGGCTGGCTTTCCTGAAGACTGCCAGTGGGGATGTCAAAACTGAGATTTTTATGAGAGGACACTAGAAGGTCGAAGTCTGAACCATAGGTTTGCAGGGTGTCCACCAGAAGGAGACCATGGACCGTAAGAGAGACCTCTGCATCATAAGGTCGCTTGACAAAGTGAGCGTTGGTGCCAAATACCTTCAAAACAGATATGTAGCGGCCATCGCTCTCCACACCAAGCTGCATATAGTTGATGTTGAATTCAGCCAGCAGTAGGCGGGATTCCACCAGAACTTCCCTTGTGTGCTGCTCTAATGTCATCACGCTTTGTGTCAAGTTCTTGGCCGAACCTTGTATCTTCCAGGAACTATCCTCTCTCTGAAAGATCTTTTCATGGCGGAGAGTAAGCGGGTCGGGAGACTTGATCCCTTTATCGTGGAGGTTGTCTTCGTTGACTGCTGAACTGCTTAGCCTCGCCAAACAACTCCTCAAAGCAGTCATCTTCTCCAGGTTGACATGGACCTTGAGATCAGGCAGGGTTCCTGAGAGCACAGCCCCTGGGAGCTGGGGGTCGGACGTGTAACGCAGCCTCTGCTCCAGTTGCAACAACACATTAAATTTCTCCACCACATGGGTCGGACCCACTTCACTCTCTTGAAGGTTTTTCCAATTGTCCTTGTAGCGACCAACCATTATCTGCAGATCCTTGAAGGACAAGGAGTATCTTTCATAAAGCTTTCTACAATATGATTTTGTGTTTTCAGGTGAGCCGAGGCTGGGGAGTTCAGGACATTTTGGCCAATCTTTCAGAGGCACTTGAAGCTCAGGTGGAGACTCTGGTGGAGTGCCAAGGGGTGTCTGGTACTCCTCATCACTTAAGTCTTCCCTCTCAAGTGGAGCAGTTTTGAAATCCTTAGAGTCATCTTTCACAAATTGAGAAATTGAAATTGATTATTGAAAAACCGTACAGCATATTTTTGTATTTTTTGTTGAATTTACCAAGGGAGTTTGTGAGCAGAATCCTGCCCAAATCCACGATGACTAACATGGGGTCTCCGGACTGGAAATCATCGGGGAAAATGACCTGTGGTGCACAGATGTCCAGCTTCATCGTCCAACGCTTACTGTTTTCCTACAACAACACAAATGACAATAAAACTTCAACAATTCATCCCCCATTTTTGTCACAACGTTCACCAGTGAGTTTGACTTACAATAAATTCGCCCACAAGAAGCTGATCAATAGTTTGGCGTATTTCTGCCTTGGTCTGCCTTTTCAACTTGTCATACTTCCTTCTGGCAGCCTCCGCCACTTTCAGCTCCAGTTCTGACTGATAGCCAAAACCTGGGTGAGAAATTGCATTGCATAATAATTACTGCCAACAGAAACTTTGGATCACTCCCCAACTGACAAATAAATGAGTCTGATTCCTTAAGTACTTTGGTTTTTCATAGCTAAATGTGTAGTCCCAGGGTCCATGCCCTCTCTCTAATTGGTTATACCTCCTGTACACTGGGGGGCGCCTATTTCCTTTTAGCACAGATATTGTTTTTACGGTTGACCTATGACGTCAAACTAAAACAGGGCAAAAAGCTCTGTAATACAAAACCAAAGGCAGTGAATTTGTCACCTTGTGTATATGGTAAATAAAAACATGATTTGCAAATCCTTTTCAACTTATATTCAATTTAATAGACTGGAAAGACAAGATAGTTAACGTTTGAACTGGAAAACGTTGTTATTTTTTGCAAATGTTAGCTCATTTGGAATTAAATGCCTGCAACATGTTTCAAAAAAGTTGGCACAAGTGGCCAAAGCCATTTATCAACAACACCCAGAAATGCTGCAGGCTTCGCTCGGGCTGAGCTCATCTAAGATAGACTGATGCAAAGTGGAAAAGTGTTCTGGGGCCTGACGAGTCCATCCATCCCATCCATTTTCTACCGCTTATTCCCTTTTGGGGTCGCGGGGGGCGCTGGCGCCTATCTCAGCTACAATCGGGCGGAAGGCGGGGTACACCCTGGACAAGTCGCCACTTCATCGCAGGGCCTGACGAGTCCACATTTCAAATTGTGTTTGGACGTTGTGTCCTCTGGACCAAAGAGGAAAAGAACCACACTGACTGTTGTAGGGTGAAAGTGTGGCAGTCAGCATGTGTGATGGTATGGGGGTGTATTAGTGATTGTTGTAGGGTGAAAGTGTTGTAGTCAGCATGTGTGATGGTATGGGGGTGTATTAGTGATTGTTGTAGGGTGAAAGTGTGGTAGTCAGCATGTGTGATGGTATGGGGGTGTATTAGTGATTGTTGTAGGGTGAAAGTGTTGTAGTCAGCATGTGTGATGGTATGGGGGTGTATTAGTGATTGTTGTAGGGTGAAAGTGTGGTAGTCAGCATGTGTGATGGTATGGGGGTGTATTGGTGATTGTTGTAGGGTGAAAGTGTTGTAGTCAGCATGTGTGATGGTATGGGGGTGTATTAGTGATTGTTGTAGGGTGAAAGTGTTGTAGTCAGCATGTGTGATGGTATGGGGGTGTATTAGTGATTGTTGTAGGGTGAAAGTGTTGTAGTCAGCATGTGTGATGGTATGGGGGTGTATTAGTGATTGTTGTAGGGTGAAAGTGTTGTAGTCAGCATGTGTGATGGCATGGGGGTGTATTAGTGATTGTTGTAGGGTGAAAGTGTTGTAGTCAGCATGTGTGATGGTATGGGGGTGTATTAGTGATTGTTGTAGGGTGAAAGTGTTGTAGTCAGCATGTGTGATGGTATGGGGGTGTATTAGTGATTGTTGTAGGGTGAAAGTGTTGTAGTCAGCATGTGTGATGGTATGGGGGTGTATTAGTGATTGTTGTAGGGTGAAAGTGTTGTAGTCAGCATGTGTGATGGTATGGGGGTGTATTAGTGATTGTTGTAGGGTGAAAGTGTTGTAGTCAGCATGTGTGATGGTATGGGGGTGTATTAGTGGCCAAGGCATGGCTAACTTACACATCTGTGAAGGCACCATTAATGCTGAAAGGTACATACAGCTTTTGGAGCAACATATGTTGTTATCATGGACGCCCCTGCTTATTTCAGCAAGACAATGCCAAGCCAGTTGTTACGACAGCGTGGCTTCATAGTAAAAGAGTGCGGGTACTAGACTGGCCTGCCTGTAGTCCAGACATTGAAAATGTGTGAAGGGAGACTGTTGAACAACTTAAGCTGTACATCAAGCAAGAATGGGAAAGAATTCCACTTCAAAAATGTGTCTCCTCAGTTCCCAAACCTGCACTGAGTGTTGTTCAAAGGAAAGGCCATGTAACACACTGGTAAAAATGCCTTTTTTGACATGTGTTGCTGCCATTACATTCTAACTTCGTGATTATTTGCAAAAAATAAGAAAGTGTCCCAGTGTGAAGATGAAATATCTTGTCTTTGCAGTCTATTCAATTGAATATAAGTTGAAAAGGATTTGTTGTATTCTCTTTGTATTTAGCATTTACATAACGTGACAACTTTACTGCTTTTGGGGTTTGTATTACAACTAATGGCTATGCTGATGTTAAATAACAGACATGATGAAGAAATGATCTTAGACATCACCAGGAACATGACACTAGCACCGAGAAGGTAGTTGCTGGGTGTGGGTCCTGAGCAAAGACTGGTGGGAGAAAGTGGTCCTGAAGGAACTTTCTGACTCAGAATGGAAAGAAAACTTTCCAATGTCTCAAAGTTTGTCCAAATAACTCTGAGGATTGATGGACGGAGTTTTAAGTCTGAAGTAAAATACCACATACCTGCTTCATTCTCTTCCACCTCTCTCATATTTGTTATAAAGTCCAAATGAAGCCAGCATTCTCCATTTCCTTAGCTACCTTTTTAAATACATCCTGTTTGTATTCCTCCCATCAATGTACTTCCGAATGTTCTGTTCTTTCCATTTGTGAAGCAAACTCTAGTTGTTGCCTATGTTTTTGATTAAAGGGCTTTAGCTTCTGAGTTATATCCAGCGCCTTGAGACTGGTGCAACATGAAGGCCGCACACGCACACACACACACACACACACACACACACACACACACACACACACACACACACACACACACACACACACACACACACACACACACACATGAGAAAACTGGTTTTCAATCACATAATCTGGGTATTTTCAAAAGATAAACAGGATCAGATTAAGGTGTTTCCATGGATTGTAAAATGCCAATTTCGAGCATCAAATTAATTGAGTGCATGGAAACATCGTTGCTTCATACCCGACTATACAGACACACAACCCAACCCCAAAATGCAAGTCATTCGGATTTACCAGAGGAATGGACTCGTCCTTTGTAGAAGAACTCTGTGACTTTCTTGATGGCCTGTGGGTTGTAGATGATGTTCAGTGGGCTGGTGTTCACCTCCAGTCTTCTTTCGAACTTGGACCTCACAGGATTACGCTCATAAAGCATTTCAAAGACCGGAGAGGAACAGCACTCTGCAAGTCAACGAGGACCATGGGAGAATGAAATATCCAGTGATAGTTGTGAAGTGAATTATATATTTATATTTATATTTATAGTTGTGTGTTTAATACACTGGCCAGATAGTCAGTGACTGTTAGCAAAGAAGAAGCTTACCAGAGGTGCTGCTGGCCTGGCCAGATGTCTGCTTTACAGCGATGACAACCTTGTCCTGCAAATCATAACATCATCATCATCATGTGACCACGTTATTTTATGAGGTCCACCACATTATTTTATGAAGTCCACCACATTATTTTATGAGGTCCACCACATTATTTTATGAGGTCCACCACGTTATTTTATGAGGTCCACCACGTTATTTTATGAGGTCCACCACGTTATTTTATGAGGTCCACCACGTTATTTTATGAGGTCCACCAGATTATTTTATGCGGTCCACCTTATTAGTGTATGCGGTCCACCACATTAGTTTATGTGGCTAACTGCATCATTTCATGTGGTCTGCCACATGAATTCATGTGGTCTAGCACATTATTTCAGGTGGCCCGCCATATGATTTTACATTGTCCGGCACTTTATTTTAGGTGTCAAACCACACCTTTTTTTTTGTGGCCCGGTACATTATATTATGTGACCTGCCACAATATTCAAGGTGGCCTACTTTATCACTATACATAGCCCATCACATCATTTAACGTGGCCCACAGCATCATTTAACGTGGCCCACAGCATCATTTAATGTGGCCCACAGCATCATTTGATGTGGCCCACAGCATCATTTGATGTGGCCCACAGCATCATTTGATGTGGCCCACAGCATCATTTGATGTGGCCCACAGCATCATTTAAGTGGCCCACAGCATCATTTAAGTGGCCCACAGCATCATTTGACGTGGCCCACAGCATCATTTGACGTGGCCCACAGCATCATTTGACGTGGCCCACAGCATCATGTTATGTGGCCCACAGCATCATTTGACGTGGCCCACAGCATCATTTGACGTGGCCCACAGCATCATTTGACGTGGCCCACAGCATCATTTGACGTGGCCCACAGCATCATTTGACGTGGCCCACAGCATCATTTGACGTGGCCCACAGCATCATTTGACGTGGCCCACAGCATCATTTGACGTGGCCCACAGCATCATTTGACGTGGCCCACGGCATCATTTGACGTGGCCCACGGCATCATTTGACGTGGCCCACGGCATCATTTGACGTGGCCCACGGCATCATTTGACGTGGCCCACAGCATCATTTGACGTGGCCCACAGGATCATTTGATGTGGCCCACAGGATCATTTAACGTGGCCCACAGGATCATTTAACGTGGCCCACAGGATCATTTAACGTGGCCCACAGCATCATTTAACGTGGCCCACAGCATCATTTAACGTGACCCACAGCATCATTTAACGTGGCCCACAGCATCATTTAACGTGGCCCACAGCATCATTTTATGTGGCCCACATTATAATTTAACGTGGCCCACATTATAATTTAACGTGGCCCACCACTTGACTTTACATAGCCTGTGAAAGGCAGGAATAACAAATCACTTTTTGGCTGGATGTAATTGTTATTTAAAAGTTGCCAGAAGAAAAGATCCATGCATGCATGATGTTTCACACGTTCATATTATCTGATCACACAGCAAGATATTCTAAGCATTTTCTTGGGGTTATTAGAATAAAAACTTAAATATCTGCTTTTGACCTTGACTTACAATTCTTAGGCAAGTTATCCATTAGTAAAAATATCTAAGAATCAAAAACATGTGCCTCTGCAAATTGTGGTAGAAGGCTATTTTTTGTACAGAACTTGTATATTTATTCAGTCTTACATGCAGGACTAGTATATTTATTCAGTCGTACATGCAGGACTAGTATATTTATTCAGTCTTACATGCAGGACTAGTATATTTATTCAGTCGTACATGCAGGACTAGTATATTTATTCAGTCTTACATGCAGAACTAGTATATTTATTCAGTCTTACATGCAGAACTAGTATATTTATTCAGTCTTACATGCAGGACTAGTATATTTATTCAGTCTAACATGCAGAACTAGTATATTTATTCAGTCTTACATGCAGAACTAGTATATTTATTCAGTCTTACATGCAGGACTAGTATATTTATTCAGTCTTACATGCAGGACTAGTATATTTATTCAGTCTTACATGCAGGACTAGTATATTTATTCAGTCTTACATGCAGAACTAGTATATTTATTCAGTCTTACATGCAGGACTAGTATATTTATTCAGTCTTACAAACAGAACTAGTACATTTATTCAGTCTTACATGAGGGCAGCCATAGTTGCCAGGTGGTTGTCAAAAGGCATCATTTATCAATTAGTGCTTACCAGTTTGGGAGACACCAGTACTGGGAAGATTGTGCCATGAGTAGTCAGGTCTCTAAGGAATAATCCGCCCAGTTTTACAGACAGTAGAGAAGACTCTGAGCGGGGCAAAGACTCCACAACAACCTGCACGCCTGTGGAGGACAAAACAAGTTCAGTTCATAACAGAACTTGCTTAAGTGATATCCTTCTGAGGAGAAGTGGACATTTGGCTCTATTTCCTTTGCCAGAGTTACACCTTTGGGAAAAGGTCCCTCTTATATATCTCAGAGATATCGGCAGATGTCTCTGCATCAACTCGGACCTTGACTTCCTTGCTTGTAATCATTTGGTGAGCAGACAGGAATACATACCAACATCTCCTTACCTGAAACTTCCAGCTGGATGACTCCACTCTCATGCAGGGTCTCCTCTCGGCCTTCTTGATGAAACAGAGTGATGCTACCTTTCTCCAGCAAGAAGTCCAGTCGGGCAAACAGGTAATCTCGCCTGGTAAACGTGTTCAGAGTCTGGGAGTCCTCCAACGGGTCAAACAAGTCATCGGTTTCTGCTGGAGAAAGGAACGGGGTCATTAGTCATGTTCGATAAATAATAGGGAACAATTCACTCCATTCTAATTTTGAAGCATCTTTTACAGTGTTTCTAATTGGGTGTGTGCTGATACAACCTTTTCCCATCCAAAATAATATCCACATTGAGCTGATACGATATCATTCATTATTTTGTCCTATGGAAGGCTAGACAAGACTTGATCAGGTGAAACGAGTCAAACAGAGAACAACGGTAGCTACGAAAAACCTCTACTTATTATTTACCGTCTGGAATGGACGTATGCTGTCTTTAAGTTGAAGTGGGGCGGTAATTATTTCTGGGCAGTAAGTTGAATGATGAGCACACATTTGTTACTGCATACTTCCTAATGTGGGACTTACCTGACATTTAAAGGGTCCTTAGAAATCAGTTGAAGTCAAACCAGTCATCCTCTAAACCAGTGTGTTTCAACCACTGTGCCGCAGCACACCAGTGTGCCGTGAGATACACTCTGCTGTGCCGTGGGAGATTATGTCATTTCACCTATTTGGATGGCTATGGAGAACGAAACTAAAACTGAACTGGCTACAAAATAAACAAAAACAGAATGCTGGATGACAGCAAAGACTTACAGCGTGTGGAGCAAATATATACATATATATATATACATATACATCCGTACATGACTTGACCATCAACAATGTCCCCACAAAGAAAGATAGCGTCCGCACAACTGAAATAGTCTTGATTGCTAAAACAAAGCGGGTGTGGGGAAAAGCGCTCAAAGGAAGACATGAAACAACTACAGGAAAAAAAAAAAAAAAGAGAAAAAAAACAGCAAAATAAGACCGCAAGAAAAGAAGTAAAACACTACACACAGGAAAAGAGCAAAAAAGTGCAAATAAGTCAGGGTGTGATGTGATGCTATGCAGAACTAAACTAAAACTGAACTGGCTACAAAGTAAACAAAAACAGAATGCTGGACGACAGCAAAGACTTACTGTGGAGCAAAGACAAAGTACATCCCAACATGACAATCAACAATGTCCACACAAAAACAACTGAAATATTCTTGATTGCTAAAACAAACTAGAATTATTGTTCAAAGGAAGACTTGAAACTGCTACAGGAAAATACCAGAAAAAGAGAAAAGGTCACCAAAATAGGAACGCAAGACAAGAAGTAAAACACTACACACAGGAAAAGAGCAAACAAGTGCAAATAAGTCAGGGTGTGATGTGACAGGTGGTGACAGTACACCTACTTTGAGACAAGACCTACAGTCATGCATGCTTATTATGCTTTAAACCAGGGGTCACCAACACCAGGTCGCCCGTAAGGACCAGATGAGTCGCCCGCTGGCCTGTTCTAAAAATAGCTCAAATAGCAGCACTTACCAGTGAGCTGCCTCTATTTTTTAAATTGTATTTATTTACTATCAAGCTGGTCTCACTTTGCTCGACATTTTTAATTCTAAGAGAGACAAAACTCAAATAGAATTTGAAAATCCAAGAAAATATTTTAAAGACTTTATCGTCACTTGTTTAAATAAATTATTTTATTTTTTTACTTTGCTTCTTATAACTTTCAGAAAGACAATTTTAGAGAAAAAATACAACCTTAAAAATGATTTTAAGATTTTTAAACACGTATACCTTTTAACATTTTAAATTCCTTCCTCTTCTTTCCTGACAATTTAAATCAATGTTCAAGTATTTTTGTTTTTATTGTAAAGAATAATAAATACCTTTTAATTTAATTCTTCATTTTAGCTTCTGTTTTTTCGACAAAGAATATTTGTGAAATATTTCTTCAAACTTATTACAATTAAAATTCTGAAAAATTATTCTGGCAAATCTAGAAAATCTTTACATCAAATTTAAATCTTAATTCAAAGTCTTTTGAATTTCTTTTAAAATTTTGGTTCTGGAAAATCTAGAAGAAATATATAAGTTGTTATATATTCTAACAAAGTGCAGATTGGATTTTAACCTATTTAAAACATGTCATCAAAATTCTAAAATTAATCTTATTCAGGAAAAATTACTAATGATGTTCCATAAAATATTTTTTTATTTTTTTTATAAAGATTCGAATTAGCTAGTTTTTCTCTTCTTTTTTTCGGTCGAATTTTGAATTTTAAAGAGTCGAAATTGAAGATAAATAAACTATGTTTCAAAATTTAATTTTCATTTTTTTCCTCTTTTAAACCGTTCAATGAAGTGTTTTTTTTCATCATTTATTCTCTACAAAAAACCTTCCGTAAGAGGAAAAAAGGGTTAGGATTAGGGTTAGGGTTAGGGGTAGGCGCCAGCGCCCCCCGCGACCCCGAAAGGGAATAAGCGGTAGAAAATGGATGGATGGAAAAGGAAAAAAAATGTACGACGGAATGACGGACAGAAATACCCATTTTTTTATATATATATATATCTAGATTTATTTATTAAAGGTAAATTGAGCAAATTGGCTATTTCCGACAATTTATTGAAGTGTGTATCAAACTGGTAGCCCTTGGCATGAATCAGTAGCCAAGAAGTAGCTCCTGCTTTCAAAAAGGTTGCTGACCCCTGCTTTAAAGTCACATCCAACAATTCCAACGACGACTTTTTACTGTCAACTGAGTTTCCTGTTTTAATGTTTTCTGCTGGTGGTGTGCCTCTGCATTTTTTCAATGAACAAAATTGTGCCTTGGCTCCAAAAAGGTTGAAAAACACTAATCTAACAGATGAACCTCTCAATTGTAAAACTATGATTATTCCACCTGTGGTGTTATTGTTTGTCTGGTGTCCATATTGTCTGTCTTTTTCTACCTGCCTTAGGACAATGGAAGTAATTGAGTTTTTGCCCTAATTCCTAATTATTTATGTTGAAACAGTTTAGTTTTTTTGCTGACACATTGATGAATATGTACTGTCCTGATTGAAATAAATGAATAAAAAAAATCTATAAATACAACATGCTTCTGGCTTGGAGACTTTGTACGTGTAAGTAATATGCAACTCTTATTAATGATACTTATTTTTGTTCAATTTAATTGTTAGTTTTTCCTTGCGGTTGTGCTATAATTATGTGTAAGTTATCACCTAATTCTTATGCTTAAAGGCCGTTGCTATAGTTATTATCAATTGTGCTGAAGTTGTACTTTTCTGTCCGTGCAAAGCCAGTCGTCTCCAATCAGTGTTTGCTTCCAGAATCAGCCTGCTGACTGCCAAGGGCGTACATCGAGTGCCGTGACGCATACAGAGCAGAGACAGGGCGATATCATGAGTGTCAGCATATTTGCATTTCATGAATAGTTACCCCATTCCTTCAGAGGCAGCCTCAGTGTTGTAACCAGGGACCTCGTAGGCAGGATTTTAGAGTGTAGGTTGGTTCAGTAACTAAAGTACAGCCCAAAAACGTCTCTCCTCATTGAGCCAAATTGAACTCTGTCTCTGCATGATTCCTTGCTTCTTGTCTGTTTAATAGATGTCATCAGTGTTTGAACCTGACAGGTTGACATAGCATGTACACTTTTGCTATTGTGTGCTTCGCTGTTGTGTAGCTGTCAGTTCCTCAAACATTTGCCTTTTGTAAACGACTTGATTAAAACAGCAGAAAGGACCGCTCTTGTGTGCTTTTAGGAGGACATTTAGATGTCCAGCTTTTCACGAGTGCCTCACCCAGAATATCCCAGGAAGACGGGCTTGGCAGAAGCACCTCGGGGCCTCGGTCTGGTTCCAGAGAATCTCCATACCAGCCACCCCAGCCAGGAAACCAGGACTGCAGGTACTGGATCATGCCGGAGCTTCCACTCTTAGGGATAGTTGTGGTGGGTGGACAAGGCTGCGGCTCACTGCTGGCCTCTTGAACATTCTGTGTGAGGAAGTTAAAAGAGTTGAAACTTTAATAGGACGTCATATTGTCAGTCACTTCCTGTCTGAGTTGTCCAATCTCACCTCAACAATTTCTTCCTGCTCTCGAAACCATTCGTGGACAATCTCCCTGAGACTCTGCAGTTCCTCCAATGTTTGCTCCTCTTCTACTCGCTCAAGTTCACTCTAAGTGACAAGAGCAAAAACATAGATGGAAGAAAGATGCATGGTGTACAAAAGAGTGGTTGGAGTACCATTCCCTCCACCTACTAATCAAATGCCCAGTAGAAAACAACCTTGGCTTTGTTTCCCCTACACACGTCTCCGGTGCTTGCCATGCAGCAATTTATTGGAGTGGGGCGGCATGATTAAATGTGGACCGCTATGAATAGATTTGGCGCTACCTGTTAGGTGGGGTATGCATCATAACGCCGATCCAAATTCCCACAGGGTACGGACTAAAAGTGAAAGACAGGAAGTGTTTCTTGCATCAAATATACATATACATATAAATGTACATCAGATAGGACAGGCTAACCTCCTCCAACTTCCGAACTATGGGAGACTGGGCTTTCTCCTCCGCCGCTCCAGGTCAGTGGAACGCTCTCCCTGACCACCTGAGGGCACCACAGACTGTGGATGCTATCAAAAAAGGCTTAAAACCCCTTCTTTTTTACATATATGCATATATGTGTGCAAGTTCTAGCTATTAGGCTGTTGTGGTTTTTATTTTTTTTACCATTTATTTTACTTGTTGGGGGCAGCTATTTGTGGTTCTAGCGGGTTTTTTTCAAAATGCACTGTAGCACTTTGAGGTTGTTTGCTCAATGTAAAGTGCTTTTACTAAAAAAATCTATTATTATTATTATTATTATTATTAAACATAAGCGGTCAGAAAAGGGCAAGTATTTGCAGTGGAAGCGGAACTCCAGACATGCAGAAATAAAATAAACACGACTACAACAGCAAAATAGAGCAAAAAGGCATAGTGTGATCAGAAGTGTTAATACTTATAACCAGGAGTGTAAAAGGAAATAGATTTTCGAATTACGTAATTCTTCATCGTAATGATTTTTAATCAATTGAAAAAATATATTTAAAAAATCTGTCCTGTTCAGCCACACAGATGAATCATATAGTAGGTTCTAGATCAGGGGTGCTCACACTTTTTCTGCAGGCGAGCTACTTTTCAATTGACCAAGTCGAGGAGATCTACCTCATTCCTATTTATAATTTATATTTATTTATTTGTGAAAAAGACATTTTTGTTAACAAGTTAATGGTGTTTAATGATAATACAAGCATGTTTAACACACATAGATTCCTTTCTTTCATGAAGACAAGAATATAAGTTGGTGTATTACCTGATTCTGATGACTTGCATTGATTGGAATTAGACAGTGGTGCTGATAACGTCCACATTTTCAAATGGAGGAAAAAAAAAAGTCCTCCTTTCTGTCCAATACCACATGAAAGTGGTTGGATTTGGCATCTCATTTGTCCAACTTGCATACGCGTTTTTAAACACTTTGTTATGAGAGTAGCATATGTGTGTGGCCCTTTAATGTCTGGCAGCAGGTGAGTGACGTCAGTGACTGTGCGGGTGGGCAAGCAAGTGAGAAAGCGCTCGCTGAGGGCGGGGGAGAAATACATTGGCATCAAACTCCGTAGCTTGCTAGCTTTCTGAGACTCTTATTTTGTTAGCACAGGCAGGATGAAACAGGTCTTTTATGGTGAAGACAGGAACTGTGCAGTCGGTCTTTAGAGTTTTGACAGTAGGTACGGAGTCTCTAGAAATAAAATGTGTTTCTCTGCGTCCGCCCTGTTAGTGATTTTTTTCTTAAATATGAGCTCGCAGCAGCCAGCGTCATCTCACAAGATCCTCGGGTGCCGAGAATGTCAAACAACTGACGAAAGTGAAGTCTTGGTATGATTGATGATTGCTCATTTTTATGTCTATTTTTTAATGCCTGGCTTGAGATCGACTGACACACCCTCCGAGATCGACCAGTCGATTGCGATCGACGTAATGCCCACCCCTGCACTAGATGATATACATCTGTTCTACACATTGACTTTAAGTTAAGTTAAAGATAGTCACACACATACTAGATGTGGCAAAATGATTCTCTGCATTTGACCCATCACCCTTGATCACCCCCTGGGAGGTGAGGGGAGCAGTGAGCAGCAGTGGTGGCCGTTATCATTTTTGGTGATTTAACCCCCAATTCCAACACTTGATGCTGAGTGCCAAGCAGGAAGGTAATGGCTCCCATTTTTATAGTCTTTGGTATGACTCACAACCTACCCATCTCAGGGCGGACACTCTAACCACTGGAAAAGAGAAGTGTTGGATACTTCTCTTGTAGCCTTATTTGTATTTGACTTTATTAAATGTTTGGCAAGATTGTATTCAAACAAACCAGTCTTATTTTTATAACATAGAACTTGATCAGAGCTGCTTGTCTATTTTACCTGATGTAAATGACTTAACTCAAATAGAAGAAATGGTGTGCTTGCTGAGGACATTTAGATGTCAACTGTCAGAGATATTCAACGCAAGCTGATATAATCCAACTTTTGCTCATCATATCCCCGCAATATACGACATCTTTATGGAATGGGGACACTCCTGGGCCTCCTAACAGGGGTGCAACGGTACAGGTGAACTCACGGTATGGTATTACCTCTATGTTAACAGTCTAGTACCTCTTCCTGGGGACTCAATGGGACTCCTTTGAGTTTCCTGAAGTATAGGCTGGTGTAAGTCTGAACATCCCGTGCACGCTGGAGGGCAAAAGTCCAACTTCCTCTACGCCTCTGTTCCCTGATCTCACTTAGGTTTGCCTGGATGGCAAACATCCACCATTGCTTGCAGCTGGGAAAAAAAATGAAAATAAAGTTCGTTATTTTATCGCCGTCAAATATTTGCGATGCAAACAGAGTAACTAGTGGATTTGCTACCACACCTCTCATACAGTTCTGAAAATGTAACATACGTACGAAGCTCTGTCTTACTTTCCAGAGATGGGGCAGTTGGGTCTCCACTTTCGGTAAAGCATCTCCCTTTCCCGGCGGTACAGTTCCTTGAGGAATGCCATGAGCTGTTGGTACTGGACCTGACAGAACACAATGACCCAGATGAGGCTATATAAATGACGTTGGTATGGTTTTATAATATGAGCTAATTGGCACACCAAGCAGCGGTATAAACTGATGATACTGGAACAGTACAAACTGATGTCTTTCAAACGTGCAAAAACGGAAATGGATAATGTACAGTGGTGGTCAAAAGTGTACATACATGTGTAAAGAACATCATGTCATGGCTGACTTGACTTTCCAATCATTTCTACAACTCTTATTTGTTTGTGATGTAGTGATTGGAGCACATACTTGTCGCTCACAAAAAACATTCATGAAGTTTACTTCTTTTATGAATTTATTATGGCTCTACTGAAAATGTGAGCAAATGTGCTGGGTCAAAAGTATACATACAGCAGCATACATGACCAATGTTGGTGATGTAGAAAAGTTACAATCAAATCAAATGAACTTCATGGCATGGCCTCTTAACTTCATGTGAGTGATTATGATTGTTGACTTCGCTGAGCCCATTTAAATGTGGCTCATGTGATAGAGTCATTAGACTCGCTTACAAACGCCACGATCGGAAAGTCAAAGGATCTCAGCACAGATCTGAAATAACTAATCATTGACTTGAACAAGTCAGGAAAGTCACTTGGAGCCGTTTTAAAAGCAGCTTAAGGTCCCAAGAGCAACTGTGCAGACAATTATTGGTAAGTAAAAAGTGCAAGGCACAGTTTTGTCACTGCCACAATCAGGAAGAAAACGCAAGCTATCACCTGCGGCTGAGAGAAAATTGGTCAGGATGATCAAGAGTCAAGCGAGAACCAGCAAAAAGCAGGTCTGCAATGAATTGGAAGCTGCCGGAACACAGGTGTCAGCGTCCACAGTCAAGCATCGCCATGGACTGAGAGGCTACCATGCAAGGAGGAAGCCCTTGCTCCAGAAGCCACACCTTAAAGCTCCTATAAAGCTCTTTGTCACATGGACAAAGATAAGAAAAAAATGGAGCTGTTTGGCCACAATACCCAGCAATATGCTTGGAGGAGAAAAGGTGAGGCCTTTAATCCCAGGAACACCATACCTCCTATCAAGCATGGTGGTCATTGTCCCCCAAACAAAGGTCAAAAGTGGTAAAGGAATAGCTAAATCAGGCTAGAACAGGGGTAGGGAACCTATGGCTCTAGAGCCAGATGTGGCTCTTTTGATGACTGCATCTGGTTCTCGGATAAATCTGAGCTGACATTGCGTAACATAATAAGTAATGAATAATTCCACTTGTAAGAAGTGTTAAAAATAATGTTCAAAACATAAAACATTCTCATGCATTTTTAGTCCATCCATCCGTTTACTACCGCACCTGTTCAAGAAGTTGCGTTAAGTTATTTAATTATTATTAGTTAGTGTGGGGATTGCCCTCCTGGGGGTTCTTCAGACCACCAAGCACCGACATGAGAGCCCGTTTCAGGGTTACACTATTGTTTAATTTTTCAATAAGTCTCTCAGTTGCTTTCCAGCAATTGAATTGTTCTCTTTCGTTCTCGCTCGCGCTCTGGCTCCAGCCCCGACCCCGTCTCTCCTCCTGGCTGCTGCTTATAACAGAGCAACAGGTGATTAGATAACAGGGCCCAGGTGGGCCATCTACGCAGCTCTCGCTGATTTCGAGGCCGATCCTGGCACACCCCAGTTTGCTGCAGGCCCGCGGGCCACGCCCCCTCCACAGTTAGCTTCAGAATAACAATGTTATTACAGAGAATAAGAGACCTATTATACTCTAGAAATGTTGGTCTTACTTAAAAATACACGCGTTTAGTTGTGTTCAGTGTTAGAAAAAATATTATATGGCTCTTACGGGAAGACATTTTAAAATATTTGGCTTTTTGGCTCTCTCAGCCAAAAAGGTTCCTGACCCCTGGGCTAGAATGAAGGTTTTAGAATGGATTTCCTAAAGTCCTGACTTAAACCTGTGGACAATGCAGAATAAACAAGTCCGTGTCACACATTTAGCTGAACTGCAACAATTTTGTAGTGAAAAATTCAAGCAGAAGCTTGTGGATGGCTACCAAAAGCCCCTTATTGCAGGTAAACTTGCCAAGGAACATGTAAGCAAATATTAACATTCCTGTATGTATACTTTTGACCCTTACATTTTCAGTAGAGCCATAATACATTCATACAAGAAGCAAACTTCATAAATGTTTTTGTGAGAAACAAGTATGTGCTCCAATCACTACATCACAAACAAATTAAAGCTGCAAGCAGCGTTGGTCGGGTCCGCCGTTGGCCGCCGCCGCCGTGTCCCGAGTC
Organism: Nerophis ophidion; assembly: GCF_033978795.1. Taxonomy (NCBI): domain Eukaryota; kingdom Metazoa; phylum Chordata; class Actinopteri; order Syngnathiformes; family Syngnathidae; genus Nerophis; species Nerophis ophidion. Next base: position 2,352,017 of record NC_084616.1, read on the forward strand.
CCGATCTTAGTCAAACCAACATAGAGGTTTTTATTCCATGTCTATACGACATTTCTAACAGAAGTTACATGCAGTTTTGTCTGGGTTTTTTCCTAGAGGGCGCTAAGCGCAAGTTAGATTTTTGGGGTTTGGTTTTTTTGTTAGTTGGCAGTTTTTGCCAGTCCTGATGTGTGTGCAAAATTTGGTGAGTTTTGAAGCATGTTAAGGGGGTGAAATTACGGATCGGCGATTCTGGATGTTGTTGATAAATGGCTTTCGGTCTGCATAACAGAGCTTTAACTTGCACTTTGAAGCATTTTAAGTAGGTCAAATTACAGCTCAAAGAGGCAAAAACGTCATTTTTTAGGAAAATTTGCGCAGGGGTTCTTTGAAGGCGCGTAAAATCCAAACCGGAGAACTTATCAAAACTTTGATCAATACTTTTAATCAGAAGGGTTCAAACTCTCCTGTGCGAGTTTGAAGCCGAAACGACAAACGCACTGGGAGAAGTGTCGATTTGAAAAAGGTGACGGGTTTTCACAAAACTTTTATTTTGAAGGGGCAATTTTTAACTTCCTGTTGATTTTTGCCGAAGGATGTAAATTATCGAAATGTAGGTCTAAGTCAGACCTACCTAGAAGTTTTTGTTTCATGTCTTTCCGGCATTCCTACCGGAAGTTACAAGCAGTTTTGTCTGTGGTTTCTTCCTGGAAGCAGTTTTTTCTGTGTTTTATTGAAAAATTGCGCTAGAGCGCAATTTTGAGTTTTATTATTATTTTTTTTCATTAGATCGCAATTTTTGCCAGTCCTGATGTGTCTGCCAAGTTTGGTGAGTTTTGAAGCATTTTAAGGGGGTCAAATTGCAGCTCAAAGAGGCAAAAATAGCATTTTTTGCGAAAATTTTGCTTTGAATGAGTTTTTGCCAAATTTCTGTTGATTTTGGGTATAGGCATTTCTAATGGGGAATCTAGGTTTAAGTCACCCCTACATAGAGGTTTTTGTTCCATGTCTTTACGACATTCCTAACGGAAGTTACAAGCAGTCTGTTTTTTTTTTTTCGTAGGGGGCGCTAGCGCGCATTTTTCATTTTTGGGGTTTGGTTTTTTTATTAGATGGCAATTTTCGCCAGTTCTGATGAGTGTGTGAAATTTGGTGAGTTTTGGAGCATGGTCAGTGGGTCAAATTAAGGTTCAAAGAGGCGGCGGAATAATAATAATAATAATAATAAAACGCTACAGATTCAATAGGGTCCTTGCCATGGCAAAGGACATGGAGTCCTTTGCTGGCAGGGCGGACCCTAATAAGAAATGATTGGAAAGTCAAGACAGCCATGACATCATGTTCTTCACAGGTGTACGTAGACTTTCGACCACCACAGTGTAGTCCCAGCTACCTGAGATAAGCGTATGGACATGGTCTCCAGCTGAACATGGCCTTCGATCCGTGGGGTGTGTCGGACCCTCAGAGGCTCCTTGGAAGCATTTCTTCTGAGCAAGACGGAGGCACACACTGGTTCAAAGATGTACTGATGAGTCCACGTCTTCATGCACTGGGTCATCGCCTCCTGGATGTTCCCAAAACAACAACATTGTTAGGAAATGGAAACAAGTTCTCTTTTTTAGGAATTCTAAAATGCATGTTTTGTTTGTTTTTTTGCAAAATCTTGTCATCATTGTCATGATGCAGGTATGTAGTGTATATCTCACACCTGGGCAGTTGTTTTGACACAGGGGCCACATTGTTAGCTGAACTGTGTCCGGGGGCCAGTGTGTGTGTTATGTGTATAGATATATATATATATAGATAATATATGAACACCTACTGTATCTATGGCATGATAACAGCAGGATATTTCTGTGTAAGAGAGAAGTGACTGACTGATGATTGTGTGACAATATTCACAAATCTTATATTTTTCATTCTGATTTTCCCCATGAGACTGTGAGCTTGTCCGTCTGATGTTTTCTAATTTTGACACACTATTTTAGCTGCAAAAACGTGGTTCCTGTGGAGAATGCATATATTTTGGATATATTTTAGTATAAGATTGTATTGTGTGATCATGCTAATGGTACTTTTCCGCTTTGGTGCAGCCAGTATATTTTCGTTGCCTTATTATCCATTGTTGACTTCTATATTTGGTCCTGGAGCATCCAGAGTCTTGCACAAACATGATGAATCACTCCTCAAAAGGGAGATTTCATTTAGTTCCATTCCGTGAAGGACACGGTCCCTCTTCTTATCAGCAGGTGCATCCCTCTCTGCCTTCTCACTATTACAGTACCAAAGATTGTCACACACACACTAGGTGTGGCAAAATTATTATCTGCATTTGACCCATCACCCTTGATCCCCCCCTGGGAGGTGAGGGGAGCAGTGGGCAGCAGCGGTGGCCGCGCCCGGGAATCATTTTTGGAGATTTAACCCCCAATTCCAAGCCTTGATGCTGAGTGCCAAGCAGGGAGGTAATGGCTCCCATTTCTATAGTCATCGGTATGACTCGGCCGGGGTTTGAACTCACAACCTACCCATCTCAGGGCGGACACTCTAACCAGTAAGCCACTGAGTCGGTGTATATATACATATATTCACTATAAGAGTTAACTTCTTTTAGACCTCTCTCTTGGTGACGCTATGATTGAGTTTTAAGGGCTGGTCACCTGAAGCTTTAGTAAAACTTGGCCAAGTACATGTTTGTCATCCAAAGAACTCTCAGTGCGTTAATTCCCTGTGCAAGAGGTGCAGCATGAGCAGGAGTGGGGGTCCATTCAATGTAGGAGTGTAACGGTACACAAAAATGTCGGTTCGGTACGTACCTCGGTTTAAAGGTCACGGTTCGGTTCATTTTCGGTACAGTAAGAAAACAACAAAATATAATTTTTTTGGGTTATTTATTTACGAAATTTGCAAAATCTTCCACCACAAATATTTTTCTAAGCGGAATATTTGATGTGAAGTAATGGGAACCTTGGATAGGTCAATAATTCATAATAACATTGATTTTGATTCAATATTATGTCTTGACAGTTTGAAAGAAAAAAAAAACAGCTTTGTTTTATTAGTCAACATTGCAACTTTTTCTAAATTACATTTAACCTTCTAGCTTTTTTTATTTCACTTTTGTTATGTTTTTGTTTTTTTTAACAGCATTTTTAGAATCCGAGGTTGGACTATCCGGCGTAGCCTCCTCTCCAGTACACCTGAATAAACCTTACCGGGAAGGCTGAGGAGTGTGATCCCACGATAGTTGGAACACACCCTCCGGTCCCCCTTCTTAAAGAGAGGAACCACCACCCTGGTCTGCCAATCCAGAGGTACCGCCCCCGATGTCCACGCGATGCTGCAGAGTCTTGTCAACCAAGACAGCCCCACAGCATCCAGAACCTTAAGGAACTCCGGGCCGATCTCATCCACTCCTGGGGCCTTGCCACCGAGGAGCTTTTTAACTACCTCAGCAACCTCAGCCCCAGAAATAGGATTCATGAGGAACAGTGTGGTTTTCGTCCTGGTCGTGGAACTGTGGGCCAGCTCTATACTCTCGGCAGGGTTCTTGAGGGTGCAACCAGTCTACATGTGTTTTGTGGACTTGGAGAAGGCATTCGACCGTGTCCCTCGGGAAGTCCTGTGGGGAGTGCTCAGAGAGTATGGGGTATCGGACTGTCTTATTGTGGCGGTCCACTCCCTGTATGATCAGTGTCAGAGCTTGGTCCGCATTGCTGGCAGTAAGTCGAACACATTTCCAGTGAGAGTTGGACTCCGCCAAGGCTGTCCTTTGTCACCCATTCTGTTCATAACTTTTATGGACAGAATTTCTAGGCGCAGTCAAGGCGTTGAGGGGTTCCGGTTTGGTGACCGCAGGATTAGGTCTCTGCTTTTTGCAGATGATGTGGTCCTGATGGCTTCATCTGGCCGGGATCTTCAGTTCTCACTGGATCGGTTCGCAGCCGAGTGTGAAGCGGCCGGAATGAGAATCAGCACCTCCAAGTCCGAGTCCATGGTTCTCTCCCGGAAAAGGGTGGAGTGCCATCTCCGGGTTGGGGAGGAGACCCTGCCCCAAGTGGAGGAGTTCAAGTACCTAGGAGTCTTGTTCACGAGTGGGGGAAGAGTGGATCGTGAGATTGACAGGCGGATCGGTGCGGCGTCTTCAGTAATGCGGACGTTGTATCGATCCGTTGTGGTGAAAAAGGAGCTGAGCCGGAAGGCAAAGCTCTCAATTTACCGGTCGATCTACGTTCCCATCCTCACCTATGGTCATGAGCTTTGGGTCATGACCGAAAGGATAAGATCACGGGTACAAGCGGCCCAAATGAGTTTCCTCTGCCGGGTTGCGGGTCTCTCCCTTAGAGATAGGGTGAGAAGCTCTGACATCCGGGAGGAACTCAAAGTAAAGCCGCTGCTCCTCCACATGGAGAGGAGCCAGATGAGGTGGTTCGGGCATCTGGTCAGGATGCCACCCGAACGCCTCCCTAGGGAGGTGTTTAGGGCACGTCCAACCGGTAGGAGGCCACGGGGAAGACCCAGGACACGTTGGGAAGACTATGTCTCCCGGCTGGCCTGGGAACGCCTCGGGATCCCCCGGGAAGAGCTAAACGAAGTGGCTGGGGAAAGGGAAGTCTGGGTTTCCCTGCTTAGGCTGCTTCCCCCGCGACCCGACCTCGGATAAGCGGAAGAAGATGGATGGATGGATTTTTAGAATGTGCCGTGGGCCTTTAAAACATTAGCTGTGGGCCGCAAATGGCCTCCAGGGCACACTTTTGACACCCCTGCTATAGATAATCAAAAATAAAATCTGATAAATCAATGGTTAAAAAGCAGAGCCTGGAGGTGCATGCGTGTTTATCATAACTCTCTTGCTCTCTGTCTCTGCTCCTCCCTCACCAATGTTGCTGCTGTACGCACAATTTGTTTTGTTTTTAACCCCTTCTTGACCCTGAACGTACATTGTTAATACACGCAACCATAACTCAAAATGCCGGACATTCGAGGCATTTAAGAAACTCTGCCCTGACAGCCCCGCAAAAGAGGACATGTCCGGTGAAAAGAAGACGTATGGTCAGTCTATCCTAGCCCGGTCACTGCAAAAGAGGACATGTCCGCTAAAAAGAAGACGTATGGTCAGTCTATCCTAGCCCGGTCACTGCAAAAGAGGACATGTCCGGTGAAAAGAGGACGTATGGTCAGTCTATCCTAGCCCGGTCACTGCAAAAGAAGACATGTCCGGTGAAAAGAGGACGTATGGTCAGTCTATCCTAGCCCGGTCACTGCAAAAGAAGACATGTCCGGTGAAAAGAGGACGTATGGTCAGTCTATCCTAGCCCGGTCACTGCAAAAGAGGACATGTCCGGTGAAAAGAGGACGTATGGTCAGTCTATCCTAGCCCGGTCACTGCAAAAGAGGACATGTCCGCTAAAAAGAAGACGTATGGTCAGTCTATCCTAGCCCGGTCACTGCAAAAGAAGACATGTCCGGTAAAAAGAGGACGTATGGTCAGTCTATCCTAGCCCGGTCACTGCAAAAGAAGACATGTCCGGTGAAAAGAGGACGTATGGTCAGTCTATCCTAGCCCGGTCACTGCAAAAGAAGACATGTCCGGTGAAAAGAGGACGTATGGTCAGTCTATCCTAGCCCGGTCACTGCAAAAGAAGACATGTCCGGTAAAAAGAGGACGTATGGTCAGTCCATCCTAGCCCGGTCACTGCAAAAGAAGACATGTCCGGTGAAAAGAGGACGTATGGTCAGTCTATCCTAGCCCGGTCACTGCAAAAGAAGACATGTCTGGTGAAAAGAGGACGTATGGTCAGTCTATCCTAGCCCGGTCACTGCAAAAGAAGACATGTCCGGTGAAAAGAGGACGTATGGTCAGTCTATCCTAGCCCGGTCACTGCAAAAGAGGACATGTCCGCTAAAAAGAAGACGTATGGTCAGTCTATCCTAGCCCGGTCACTGCAAAAGAAGACATGTCCGGTAAAAAGAGGACGTATGGTCAGTCTATCCTAGCCCGGTCACTGCAAAAGAGGACATGTCCGGTAAAAAGAGGACGTATGGTCAGTCTATCCTAGCCCGGTCACTGCAAAAGAAGACATGTCCGGTGAAAAGAGGACGTATGGTCAGTCTATCCTAGCCCGGTCACTGCAAAAGAAGACATGTCCGGTGAAAAGAGGACGTATGGTCAGTCTATCCTAGCCCGGTCACTGCAAAAGAGGACATGTCCGCTAAAAAGAAGACGTATGGTCAGTCTATCCTAGCCCGGTCACTGCAAAAGAGGACATGTCCGGTGAAAAGAGGACGTATGGTCAGTCTATCCTAGCCCGGTCACTGCAAAAGAGGACATGTCCGGTAAAAAGAGGACGTATGGTCAGTCTATCCTAGCCCGGTCACTGCAAAAGAAGACATGTCCGGTGAAAAGAGGACGTATGGTCAGTCTATCCTAGCCCGGTCACTGCAAAAGAGGACATGTCCGCTAAAAAGAAGACGTATGGTCAGTCTATCCTAGCCCGGTCACTGCAAAAGAGGACATGTCCGGTGAAAAGAGGACGTATGGTCAGTCTATCCTAGCCCGGTCACTGCAAAAGAAGACATGTCTGGTGAAAAGAGGACGTATGGTCAGTCTATCCTAGCCCGGTCACTGCAAAAGAAGACATGTCCGGTGAAAAGAGGACGTATGGTCAGTCTATCCTAGCCCGGTCACTGCAAAAGAGGACATGTCCGCTAAAAAGAAGACGTATGGTCAGTCTATCCTAGCCCGGTCACTGCAAAAGAAGACATGTCCGGTAAAAAGAGGACGTATGGTCAGTCTATCCTAGCCCGGTCACTGCAAAAGAGGACATGTCCGGTAAAAAGAGGACGTATGGTCAGTCTATCCTAGCCCGGTCACTGCAAAAGAAGACATGTCCGGTGAAAAGAGGACGTATGGTCAGTCTATCCTAGCCCGGTCACTGCAAAAGAAGACATGTCCGGTGAAAAGAGGACGTATGGTCAGTCTATCCTAGCCCGGTCACTGCAAAAGAGGACATGTCCGCTAAAAAGAAGACGTATGGTCAGTCTATCCTAGCCCGGTCACTGCAAAAGAGGACATGTCCGGTGAAAAGAGGACGTATGGTCAGTCTATCCTAGCCCGGTCACTGCAAAAGAGGACATGTCCGGTAAAAAGAGGACGTATGGTCAGTCTATCCTAGCCCGGTCACTGCAAAAGAAGACATGTCCGGTGAAAAGAGGACGTATGGTCAGTCTATCCTAGCCCGGTCACTGCAAAAGAGGACATGTCCGCTAAAAAGAAGACGTATGGTCAGTCTATCCTAGCCCGGTCACTGCAAAAGAGGACATGTCCGGTGAAAAGAGGACGTATGGTCAGTCTATCCTAGCCCGGTCACTGCAAAAGAGGACATGTCCGGTGCTAGCAGCGACCGGGCTAGGATAGACTGACCATACGTCTTCTTTTTAGCGGACATGTCCTCTTTTGCGGGGCTGTCAGGGCAGAGTTTCTTAAATGCCTCGAATGTCCGGCATTTTGAGTATTGTTTACGCTACTTAATATTTCTGTGTGGAAACTCGTTTGGTACAACTCCACACCGAACCGAAACCCCCGTACCGGAATGTTTATCATGAATTGATTAACGTGGACCCCGACTTAAACAAGTTGAAAAACTTATTGGGGTGTTACCATTTAGTGGTCAATTGTACGGAATATGTACAATCTACTAATAAAAGTTTCAATGAATCGATTCAATACAAGCACACGTACTGTTACATCCCTAATTCAATGCTGCTCGAAGCTTCATTTATTATTGTGAGGGCAAACATGTTTGTTTCTAGTCTGCCGTTAGCCCTTTTGGATCTTGTTAAGGCTAAGAATAAGCGTTGATCTGAGAACAGAGCCAGGTTGGCACAAAGCTGTGGAGTGAATAAACCTTAATCCCTGGCACGGTGCCAAGCAAAGACAAGCCAGCAAAACCTCTCATGCCAGGATTGTGGACTCCCATCAAAAGGAGGACTGATGAAAGCTGACCTGGATCTGATTGACAGGGAGTTTAGCCAGCATTTCACACTGGGTGTCCCAGTACACCCTGAAATCATCGATCTCCAGCTGCTTCTGTCGGAAGGGATTTCCGGCCTAATGAAAGGAAAAAGATGTATTAGTTCCAAATGTGGACAACCTCCCTTGTGTGAAATGAGGCAAGTATGTCAAAGTGGTGTGAAAGTTGCACACCGCTGGTGGTGATCTTCTCCTGGCCGCACAATCACATCAAGACATTCTCATTTCTGACTTGAAAATGTTCAGTAAAAGGTAACTTCTCCAGAGTCTGACTTTAAGGGCGACATTTCAAGTCAAACAACTTGCCTTGTCTTTGGAAGGATTCTGAGCAGAGATGTTGTTGATGCAGACTCCGAAGGAGAAGGGCTTGTCGGGATTGCAGGTGTCATCCTCAAATCTCAGGTGCACGTCTTGGATGTTGAGCTGAACAAAGGCATCACAGAATCAGGATGTTGTTGAGGCATTGTCCACTCAAATAACACACTGGGTGCATGTGAAGACCAGGTCTTGGCAAGGACTTCAGGACACAATAGGAACACAATCTTGTGACATGGTGATGTATTCTACATGAGGACTCCAGGATACAATAGGAACACAATATTGTGACATGGTGATGTATTCTACATGAGGACTCCAGGATACAATAGGAACACAATATTGTGACATGGTGATGTATTCTACATGAGGACTCCAGGATACAATAGGAACACAATATTGTGACATGGTGATGTATTCTACATGAGGACTGAGTCTTGGCATATGAAATGTAGGGCTGCAGCTATCTATTATTTTAGTAATCCACTAATCTTTCGACTAGTTCATTCCATTAATCGAGTAATCGGATGAAATAAACTTGATTGTTTATTTTACGGCAAATAGTTGCAATTATTTTTCTGCTTGCTATAACCTTCATTACCTTCATTTCCCGTCTTAAGTTTTTTTTAACCTTAATTTCACTTGTTTAACCTTCTTTTACCTTTAATTTAGTTTTTTTAACCTTCTATTTAACTATATTTACCTTTTATTTCTCTGCTTTTACATTTGATCTATTTTTTTCCTTTCTATTTAGCTTGTTTTACCTTGTACTTTTCTTCTAATTAAGTTTTACTTTCTTTTACCTTTCATTTACCTCCTCTTTAAGTCGTTTTACCTTTTATTTAACTTGCTTCACCTTTTATTTACCTTCTATTTAACTTCTAATTACCTTTTACTTTCTTTTACCTTCCATTTACCTTATATTTAAGTTGTTTTACCTTTTAATTACCATCTATTTAACTTGCATGACCTTTGATTTACCTTCTATTTAACTTTCTTTACCTTTCATTAATATTCTTTTATCTTCTATTTAACTTGTTTTAGAATATTTTACCTTTTATTTAAGTTATTTTACCTTCTATTCAACTTTACTTCTGATTTACCTTTTTCTAACTTTTTATATAGCTTGTATTACCTTAAATATACTTTATATTTACCTTCTACTTACCTTTAACCTTTTATTTACCTTCTATATAACTTTCCTTACCTTTTATTTACCTTCTATTTAACTTGTTTTACATTATTTTACCTTTAATTTACCTGCTTTTATCAACTGTTTAACTTGCTTTATCTTTTGTTTACCTTATTTTACACCTTCTAACTTGTTTTACCTTGTTTTTAGGATTCAAGGAGCTCTAATCGTCGTACCCGCAGACATTTGCAAGGTGTATGGTACGAAATTTGGACTGAGGTCCCGAAAAGTATGAAGAAAAAGAGAAATAAAATAAAATAATAGGCACTTTACAAGAGGTAGGACTGAGATGAGCCAGATAAGAACGCTGTTTGGAATGAGATTGACCTTTTATTTACCATCTTTTACCTTTTACATTCTTTACTATACCATACATTACCTTCTATTTCACTTATTTTACTTTCTTTTTTCATTTATCTTCTTTTACCATATTTTACATTCCATTTCGGGTCCCTTGTCACACCTTCCTTTACCCAGTACACTTTTCAACTCTCAATTTGTTGCGCTGAGTTTATAGGGATCATTTTACAATCCTTCAAGTCATGTTTTCTTTGTCAAATCTGGCATCTTAACATATTTTATTGGAGACTGTATTCGTGTTTAGAGTCGCTGAAAGTTAGCTTCCCTTACTTGCAACTTGCTTTCCAATATCACCAGAAAAACATACTACATTTATTGCTAGTCATTCATAATAAATAAATAGTCTCTAAAAGGATCAGATACATCTCTAGAAACCTGAAAAATTCTCAACAAAGTATACATACAGTACGCTGCAACATTTGAAAAAAAGAGCAAAACGATTAGAAAAAATATATATTAATACCATTGAGGATTATGCAAATTGTATGCTACTGTCATTTTGAGCGCGCCCCGCAAGCTGTGGGAAACATGCAGCATACTGACGGAGATAGATATCTACATATATCCATATTAAAGAGTTATTTCTTTCTATAGTCATGTTTGAAATAGCTAGTGTTTTCCATTTGTACTCTTTTTATTTTATAATCTCATGTCTATGGTACACTGCAAGTTTACCTTAGCTTTGGGAATGTAAGGAGTAGCAACAGTCCCTTCTTATCTCATCCTGTGCTCAGCTAAGGAGGACAATAGACATGTGTATTCATTCCGGTGGGTGAGGGCGAGGGAGATATTGAAGAAAACAGCGCTTCCGTAAGGTTTTTTAGATCAACTGGGCGACGCGATTTGAATGTGTTGTTTTTAGGTTGGTCTCTCCAAAGCTTTGGAATAAATTGCAAAATACCTATTCTGTTCTGGGTGATCATTTAAACTCAGTTTATGTGTCATCAAAAGAACTTGATTGACCAGTAACTTAGATTCCCTGGGTTGAAGAACTGGTCCGACGCAACAGTACATATGGACTCCTCCTTACTTCAATGTTTTCCACGATTCTCGTAACCACGGATGCAGTGACGGAGTACCAGTAAGACTCTCCTCTCTGCTCACACTCACTCTGTGGACGGAACAACACAAACATATCATACATTCAAACAGTATGTAGAGTCCCATGTCTCAAATGTGCACCCTTCAAGTCGTTAGTGAACAAAAAACCCGACATTCCAGAAAAGGAGGATGATTTCATGTCAAACCAGGGTCCCCTTACCTTGAATTTGTCTTCAAGAGTCTTGAGGAGATACTTCTTGCGCTCCCTCTGCTCCTCTTTCTCTTTCTGGTCGTCATACTCCTGCATCTGGGCAGGGCCGACGATGAGGTTGAGCTGGGACATGGAGATGACCCACGGGTCGCTGTGAGGCCGGTAGAACGGGATCTGCAGAGTAATCTTTCCAATGAAGCCTAAAGCAGACACAACAAGGGTTATTTTAAGGATCATGTGGAGAAATGTCCAGACTATTTCCAGAAATACAAGCATTATAGGTAGGGTTGTTGGTAGCGGTACCAAAATGTATTGCGATGATTTTCTAAATAAAGTGGACCACAAAAATTGTCATTATTGGTTTTATTTATTTAGTGTACATGAAACATATGTTTATTATTGTAATTTAGTCCTTAAATAAAATATTAGACAACTTGTCTTTTAGTAGTAAGTAAACAAACAAAGACTCCTACTTGGTCTGCAGTAACATATTGTGTCATTTATACACCTATTATTTTATACACATTATGAGGGACAAACTGTAAACATGGATTATTCATCTACTTGTTCATTTACTGTTAATGTCTGATTATTTTCTTTTTTAACATGTTCTATCTACACTTCTAGACTTAAGACATTCAGTATATCTCTATGTGGAATTAAACTATGGAATGGATTAAGCAAAGCAATCAAACAATGTACTATTATGATCCACTTCAAGAAACTCTTCGAACTTAAAGTGTTTACAAAATACAAAAAAGAAAAACCATGATAAACATTCTGAACTTATTCAACCATTCATTCTTTCATTCTCAAAATAATCTTACTTATGTCATCGTATGGAATAAAACTTACTTCACCAATTATTTATTTATTTATTTCTATTGATTTAGTGATTACTTATGGAGTATATTGTGAATACCGCATTTCCTTGAATAGCCGCCGGGGCGCTAATTAATTTAAAACCTCCTCACTCCTGCGCTTATTCAAAGCATGCGGTAAAAGTAAGCAGGCGCTAATAATTTTAAAACCTCTTCTCACCCCTGCGCTTACCAATGGCATGTTATAAAAAAAAAAAAAATTATTATTATTATTCTGCGTCCGCGGCCCGGTGGTTGGGGACCACTGCTCTACAGCATGTCATCGCGCCCACTTTTACACCATGTTGTCTGTGTGACGGTCGGACGCATGCATTTCGCTGCTTCTTATACAAAATTGCAATGCATACTTGGTCAACATCCATAGCTTTTACACGGATGGTTGTGATATAAACAACTTTAAAACTCTTACTAATAAGCGCCACACTCTGTGAACCCACACCAAACACATTTCTGGAGAGCATTGGCTCTGTGGCACATTATAAACGCAAGATAGGATTACCCATAATGCCGTGCATCCGTGACTCTTGGATATATTATACACGCGCCCCCAACCCCACCCACCTCAACCGACGCGGGGGTTGTTTTTAGCGCGTGTATAATATATCCAAGAGTCACGGATACACGGCATTATGGGTAATCCCTAGGCTGCGTTTATAATGTCCCACAGAGCCAATGCTCTCCAGAAATGTGTTTGGTGTGGGTTCACAGAGTGTGGCGCATATTAGTAAGAGTGTTAAAGTTGTTTTGTATCACAACCATTAGTGTGATCTGTATGGCTGTGGAACAAGACCCCTGGTTTATACACAGTAAAAGCAAAAAAAAAAACTCCTCCGTCACGAATTTGAACTGGCGATAAAAGTAAGCATGCGCTTATTAATTTCGAGAGCTAATTTTACCCGGCAGTAATTCAAGGCAGGCGCATATTACATGCCCGGCGGCTATTCAAGGAAATATGGTACATTGAGAACAGGAAGTGAACAAAAGTTTTAGCAACTGTTACGTAAAAGAAAAGGGGTATGATTAAATAAGCTTTGCTTCTTCCTACTCCTTTTCGAACATGTTGAAAAGAGAAACTGGAAATTGTGATGCATTATGTTGTATGCTTGCATGGTCGACACAAACTCAAACTTCTGTTAAAATGTAATAATGACTTATTCTTCCCTTCTTTGACACTTGACTTTAGTTTTGGATGATACCACACATTTAGGTATTGATGTGATACCAAGTAGTTACAGGATCATACATTGGTCATATTCGAAGTCCTCAAGTGTCCAGGGACATATTTACTGAGTTTATAAACATAATAAGAATGTTTTAAAAAGGAAAAAAGGTGGATGTAATCATGTAGCGTGGACTAGATACGCTCCTGTACTGTCAGGTGTAGATCCACCCATGTCATTTGTTTACATTCATGGGTGCTAGCTTTTGTTAGCAGTGAGCTATTGTATCCTCCTACTGTGTGTAGTAAAGCATGTTTAGCTCTTCCTTGTCCTGCAGTGAATTTCCTGGAAAAGTATGCCAAAGCAGACTTATTTCACACTACCTGATGTTCAGCAGCACAAAAGCACACACACCTTCCGCCGCCCCCTTCCTTCTCTCTCTCTCTCTCAGCTCCTTTCTTTTCAACTATATTTTTTTAAATGTTTACTAGTGCAGCAACATTGTTGTTAAAGTTAAGGATTTTTTTCTGATTTCATCTTGTTGTTGTTTTTTTGGCTTGTTAATAAACATAAGGTTGATCCACCACCATCTTGTCATGTTTGTTTGATATACAGTACTGTATAACACTTTAAATTGTATTCAAAATGTACAAACCTTCACTAAAATATGGACTTTTGTTGAGGCTGGAACCCATTATTCATAATTACATTCTTTCTTAGGGAGAAATGTGCTTAACAATACAAACTTTTCCATTTACGACACCTGTTAAGGAACCAATTAGGTTGGTAAATGAAGGTTTGACTGTACTATGAATTTGATATAGGGTTCACGGTGACCCTGGAAAGGATGATTTCTATTTCCATTGTGTTCCACTTGACTAAATATCTTGAAACAAACAAACAGGATGTTGACCAGCATTTACAAAAGCATTTTGTTCAGCCTTAGAAGTTCCAGCGAGTTAATCCCAAACAAAAGTGAAAATGCTCCCGTCCATGAAGTATAAAAGTTGATTAGTTATCATGGACACAAGTTGGGTCAGTATTGCACCACCTCGTGTAATCTTTGACTTGCAGCCTCACCTGCTTTGACTTCAAAGGGCAGGTCAAACTCTTTGAGTGCATCTTTCCTCAGAGGGAGGTTCTCCAACTCAACTGCACCTGAAGAACGGACGTGGTTCACAACATTGCCTGCTCAAAACACTCAATTGTGTCCATTTCATACAAACATGGCTGTCCAGATAAAGCATTGTTGTATGGAATGGGTCATACTTGTAGAGCGCTTTTCTGACTTTTTTTAAGGACCCAAAGCGCTTTGACACTATTTCCACATTCACACACAAGCTATAAACATTTAACTTACACTATATTGCCAAGAGTATTTGGCCAGCCATCCATATGATGAGAACCAGGAGTCCTAATCACTAGGCCCAGTGTATCAAATTAAGCACTTAGACATGGAGACTGTTTCTACAAACATTTGTAAAAGAATGGGCCGCTTTCAGTGATTTCCAGCGAGAGACAGTCATAGGATGTGTGTGTGTGTGTGTGTGTGTGTGTGTGTGTGGAAGGGGGGGGGGGTCCCTGAAAATAACGTCTACATTGAACTGGTCCGTGGTGCTAAAAACTTCAGGGACCACTGCTTTACCACACTGCATCCCATGATTTGCATTGGACTCGGTGATGTATGGCTTAGATACGGCCATGGAAACCCATTCCATGAAGCTCTCTGCGTACTGTACGTGGGCTAATTGGAAGGTGACATGAAGTTTGGAGCTGTGTAGCAAGTGACTGTGCAGAAAGTCTTTGCACTATGCTGACCTCTCTACCACTTGGCGGCTGAGTTGCTGTTGTTCCCAAACTCTTCACTTTTCTTACAACAAAGTTGACTTTGGAATATTTAGGAGCGAGGACATTTCAGGACTGGATTTGTTGCACAGGTGGCATCCTATGACAGTTCCATGCTTTTAAGTCTCGTCTTAAGACCCACTTTTATTCTTTGGCTTTTAGCACTACGTGAGTTGTGTGGTCCTCTGTCCTCTGTTCTCCTCTGTGTTTTTTATACACTTTGATTTTTATTTTACTGTTTTAATTGATTTTACCCTTTAAAATTGTTTTTAATCATATTTGTTTTTATATTGTTTTTATTGGTTTTATTTTTATTAATTTTTTGTTTTATTCAGTCATTGGTGGAGCATAATATTGTTTTTAACATGGCTGTGCAGCACTTTGGAAACGTTATTGTTGTTTAAATGTGCTTTATAAATAAAGTGGATTGGATTGGAAATCACTGAGAGCGGCCCATTCTTTCACAAATGTTTGTAGAAACAGTCTCCATGCCTAAGTGCTTGATTTGATACACCAGGCAAAGTGACTAGGGCACCTGGTTCTCATCATTTGGATGGGTGGCCAGATACTTGTGGCAATATAGTGTATGATGGTAAAAAAAGATCCTGCATCCCTAATATTGAGTTATTTGACACAGGTTGGGTTAAAAGTGCATGACACTAGTTGTGAATCTGGTGTATGAAGAGGGCTTCACAGGTAAAGAGAAAGGAAAGTATGTTACCAAACAATATAATGATTAAAAAGGTAAGAGGTGTATGATTACCTTTGAGGAGGGCAATGGACAGCTGATCCGTGTTCAAGTTGCTGACATATTTCCCCAAGTATGTGTTCAGCACCCAGGCGACCAGGCCCTCCAACATCCTGTTTGTTCAGGGAACGCCGCCACTCCCCAAAATGCGTCTGCAGCAGACAAAAGTGGGGCTCTCAGGGGCAAGGCCCTCAGGGGCTGAGAAGAACAAGGCAAATGTTAGATATTTTACCCTCCATTTCACTGCAGCACCATATTTGACCGGTTTCACCTGCCAGAAAGACAACTTTATCAAAACTGCTTCGGCAAACCCTGCTCTATTTTGGAAGTGAAAGAATGTTTTTTGTTCATGTGGTAGTACACTAATATGTAGAGATATATTTTGTTCTTTATTACCAAAGCTTTTTTTGATACTGAATTTATTTAACTACATTTTTAGCGTTTACATTTTGTGAACATTAAATTATACTGACAATTTCATTACATTAATTTCATTAAATTTACCGGGACCAAGTAGGTCTTCAATTTTGAAGCGACAAATGTTTCTGCACTGAATTTTAAAAACCCTGTACTTTACTCAACTGAATTTTTGAACACATACATTTTGCTCACTTTGAATAAATACAACAATTGAGAGCAAAATGTGTGTGTTTAATAAATCAATGTATAAAAATTCCCAATAAAATAAATCAGTGCAGAAACATTCTTTGCTTCAAACTCTGGTAAATGAAATGAAATGATTCAATTAAATAAAACGAAAATGTATTGAAATTGTCAGTATAATTTAATGTTAATTAATTAGATAATGGCTGGCCACTGCGCATGCGCATGTTATTCAAGATGTCGGCGTCCTCTTGCAAGGTGGTGTTTTTTAATTTTCTAACAATACTTGTTCCTTTTTTAAAACGTGTGTGACAGAGAACAATGCTTTAACGGTCATTATAATTATTTACAGTCATAGTGACATGTTATTCCAACCACTGTTCGGTGTTTTTTTATCAATAGTTTTAGTTCCTTGTTCATTTTTTTCCCCGCTGTTTCTTTCGCTAAATTAGTGCAATTTGAATGTATATCCGCATTAAAGTATAATTCTCAGGCCTTTTTCTATGAATTGTTTTAGAATGGGGCGGCATAGCTCGTTTTTTAGAGTGGCCGTGCCAGAAACTTGAGGGTTCCAGGTTCGATTCCTGCTTCTGCTATCCTAGTCACTGCCGTTGTGTCCTTGGGCAAGACACTTTACTCACCTGCTCCCAGTGCCACCCACGTTGCTTTAAATGTAACTAAGATATTGGTTTCACTATGTAAAGAGCTTTGAGTCACTCGAGAAAAGCGCTATATAAATATAATTCACTGCAATGTAAAAAAACATTCAACTCACAAAATTCTGACGCCAAAAATTCAAATAGATATGAATTAAGTGTGGAAAAAAAGCTTTGTGAATGAAGACACATTTTAACCTCTGTACTGATTTTTTAAGTTTAACATAAACCCAAAACCTCTTCATGATTCACCTGTAAATGGATTTGCACACATTTATGTAAATGCATGGTGCATTAAAATAATTGCATTAGCTGGGTAAGTAAAAATTGAGGGCCCGGGGGCCAGATACTGGCCGCCACGCTGTTTCACGGGGCCCAACAACGACTATCTCCAGGCGATTCTACATCAAATGTATATTTTTACAGTCACCTTCTGAAGGCAGTCATAACTGCAATGTGGCCCCCAATTTAAACCACTTTCCCACCCTGATTTACACTGTTTTATACAAAAATGACATATAATCATTTAGAATAATCTATGATCACACTGACATAAGAGTGTTGGTAGTTGAGATACTACCATATTGTATATGCACCTTAGGAGGAGCTGCTCCAATTTCGTTGTTCTTTGAACCTGTTCATTGCAATAATGACAATAAAACTCTATTCTATTCTATTCTATTCTATTCTATTCTATTTATATGAGTCAATTTAAACTGATTGCCTATGTTCATTAGTTCAAACAAATGACAAGTTAAGTAACGTGATGTCAGTGACATTGTTGGGCCTGAGTTTCCCAGCATGCCTTGTGTTTGCTGAATTATTACTGTACTTTACATGTTAGTGTGTAAAAAATAGAACATTTTGAAGTCATAGTCGAACAAAGACTATTCATCACATATGTGGCCAATTTACAGCCAGTTGGATGTGGACTGCTTGCATGGTGGGTGACAGTCTTACTGGAGTCACTCACAAGGTGCTCCTTTTGGGACAAGCGGTAGCAAATGGTTCGATGGAGATACATTATTTGCTCATTTGATAAATCTTACCTATGTAATTTGATATTTCCTCAAATTATGTCAAGTGGGATTAAATTGTAATTACAATTTAATCTTTTTGTTAAAATCTCCTATAAAGAGAAAAGAAAAAAAGAAATATTTAGTCTGAATTTATTTTGTTGGCCAAATATAATTATACTAGATGTTAGCATTACTTTAAAAAAGGGGTGTCCAAACTTTTTGACTTGGGTGCCACATTGGGCTAAAAAAAAAAAAATCTGGCCGCGGGCCAAAAGCATGTATTAAAAGATAAATAAATAAATAAATATGTAGGTGTGGGAAAAATCACAAGACTACTTCATCTCTACAGAACTGTTTCATGAGGGGTTCCCTCAATCATCAGGAGATGAAGTAGTCTTGTGATTTTTCCCACACCTACATATTGCGCTCTACCACGGTATCGAGCACTATTCTCTGGATAATCCAATCCAGACATAAATAAATATATATATATATATATATATATATATATATATATATATATATATATACACACACACACACACATATATATTAAAATTATATATATATGTATATATGTATATGTGTATATATATATATATATCCATCTTCTTCCGCTTATCAGAGGTCGGGTCGCGGGGGCAGCAACCTAAGCAGGGAAGCCCAGACGCTCCTCTCCCCAGCCACTTCGTCCAACTCTTGCCAGGGAATGCCGAGGCGTTCCCAGGCCAGCCGGGAGACATAGTCTTCCCAACGTGTCCTGGGTCTTCCCTGTAGCCTACTACCGGTCGGACGTGCCCGAAACACCTCCCTAGGGAGGCGTTCGGGTGGCATCCTGACCAGATGCCCGAACCACCTCATCTGGCTCCTCTCCATGTGGAGGAGCAGCAGCTTTACTTTGAGTTCCTCCCGGATGGCAGAGCTTCTCACCCTATCTCTAAGGGAGAGACCCGCCACACGGTGGAGGAAACTCATTTGTACCCGTGATTTTTTCCTTTCAGTCATGACCCAAAGCTCATGACAATAGGTGAGGATGGGAAGATAGATTGACCGGTAAATAGGGAGCTTTGCCTTCCGGCTTAGCTCCTTCTTCACCACGGATCGATACAGCGTCCGCATTACTGAAGACGCCGCACCGATCCGCCTGTCGATCTCACGATCCACTCTTCCCTCACTCGTGAACAAGACTCCTAGGTACTTGAAGTCCTCCACTTGGGGCAGGGTCTCCAACCCCAACCCGGAGATGGCACTCCACCCTTTTCCGGGCGAGAACCATGGACTCGGACTTGGAGGTGCTGATTCTCATTCCGGTCGCTTCACACTCGGCTGCGAACCGATCCAGTGAGAGCTGAAGATCCCGGTCAGATGAAGCCATCAGGACCACATCATCTGCAAAAAGCAGAGACCTAATCCTGCGGTCACCAAACCAGAACCCCTCAACGCCTTGACTGCGCCTAGAAATTCTGTCCATAAAAGTTATGAACAGAATGGGTGACAAAGGACAGCCTTGGCGGAGTCCAACCCTCACTGGAAATGTGTTCGACTTACTGCCAGCAATGCGGACCAAGTTCTGACACTGATCATACAGGGAGTGGACCGCCACAATATGACAGTCCGGTACCCCATACTCTCTGAGCACTCCCCACAGGACTTCCCGAGGGACACGGTCCAATGCCTTCTCCAAGTCCACAAAGCACATGTAGACTGGTTGGGCAAACTCCCATGCACCCTCAAGAACCCTGCCCAGAGTATAGAGCTGGTCCACAGTTCCACGACCAGGACGAAAACCACACTGTTCCTCCTGAATCTGAGGTTCCACTATCCGGCGTAGCCTCCTCTCCAGTACACCTGAATAAACCTTACCGGGAAGGCTGAGGAGTGTGATCCCAGGATAGTTGGAACACACCCTCCGGTTCCCCTTCTTAAAGAGAGGAACCACCACCCTGGTCTGCCAATCCAGAGGTACCGCCCCCGATGCTGCAGAGTCTTGTCAACCAAGACAGCCCCACAGCATCCAGACCCTTAAAGAACTCCGGACGGATCTCATCCACCCCCGGGGCCTTGCTGCGATATATATTTATTTATTAGGGGTGTGGGAAAAAATCGATTCGTAAACAAATCGAATCGAATATGTTGTGCAATTAAGAATAGATTCTCTTTTTTTTTTTTTTCTAAATCAATTGTTTTTTTTGTTTTTTTAAATCAATCCAGCAAACCACCACACAACAATACCATAACAATGCAATCCAATTCCAAAAGCAAAGCTGAGCCAGCAACACTCAGAACTGCAATAAACAGAGCAATTGAGAGGAGACACAAACACCACACAGAACAAAACAAAAGTAGTGAAATAAAAATGAATATTATCAACAACAGTATCAATATTAGTTATCATTTCAGCATAGCAGTGATTAAAAATCCCTCATTGACATTATCATTAGACATTTATAAAAATAATAAAAAAGAACAATAGTGTCACAGTGGCTTACACTTGCATGGCATCTCATAAGCTGGACAACACACTGTGTCCAATGTTTGCACAAAGATAAAATAAGTCATATTTTTGCTTCCTTTAATAGTTAAAACAAATTTACATTATTGCAATCAGTTGATAAAACATTGTCCTTTACAATTATAAAAGCTTTTTTTAAATCTACTACTCTGCTAGCATGTGAGCAGACTGGGGTAGATTCTTCTGAAATCTATGTATTGAATGAATACACAATCCTTTTGGATCGTAAAATATCGTTTTTGAATAGAGAATCGAATCTAATCGAAAAAAATCGATATATTATCGAAACGTGACCCCAAGAATCGATATTGAATCGAATCGTGGGACACCCATAGATTCGCAGCCCTAAAATGTGTATATATATATATATATATATATATATATATATATATATATATATATATATATATATATATATATATATATATATATATATATATATATATATATATATATATATCATTAGACTTTGGCGACACTAAATGGTCCCTAGTGTGTGAATGTTGTCTGTCTATCTGTGTTGGCCCTATGACGAGGTGGCGATTGTAGCTGAGATAGGCACCAGCGCCCCCCGCAACCCCAAAGGGAATAAGCGGGAGAAAATATATATATATATATATATATATATACACACACATATATATACACACATATGTACTGTATATATACATATATATATAAATACACATATTATATATAATACAGGCCAAAAGTTTGGACACAGCTTCTCATTTCAATGCGTTTTCTTTATTTTCCTGACTATTAACATTGTCACTGAAGGCATCAAAACTATGACACCTGTGAAGTGACAACCATTTCAGGTGACTACCTTTTGAAGCTCAAGGAGAGAATGCCAAGAGTGTGCAAAACAGTAATCAGAGCAAAGGGTGGCTATTTTGACGAAACTGTCCAGGGTGTACGCCGCCTTCCGCCTGGTTGTAGCTGAGATAGGCACCAGCGCCCCCCGCGACCCCAAAGGGAATAAGCGGTTGAAAATGGATGGATGGAAAGAATATAAAACATGTTTTCTGTTATTTCCCCTTTTGTTGTTAAGTACATAACTCCACATGTGTTCATTCATAGTTTTGATATGACAACCTACAATGTAAATAGTCATGACAATATAGAAAACACATTGAATAAGAAAGTGTGTCCAAACTTTTGGCATGTACTGAATGTATGTACATATATATATATATATATGTATGTATGTACTATGCCTTCCGCCTGTATGCAGCTTACATAGGCTCCAGCACACCCCGCGACCCCTTTTTGATAGCGGTAGAAAATAGATGGATGGACAGATAAATATATATATATATATATATATATATATATATATATATATATATATCTTGATTGGATTATCCAGATAATAGTGCTCGATACCGTGGTAGAGCGCAATATGTATGTGTGGGAAAAATCACAAGACTACTTCATCTCTACAGAACTGTTTCATGAGGGGTTTATATAGGGCACATATATAAACCCTATATAAACCATTGTATGTGAATGCTTCCATTAAAATCTCCTGATGATTGAGGGAACCCCTCATGAAACAGTTCTGTAGAGACGAAGTAGTCTTGTGATTTTTCCCACACATACATATACATATATATATATACATATATATATATATACATATATACATATATATATATATACATATATATATATATACATATATATATATATATATATATATATATATATATATATATATATATATATATATATATATATATATATAAATAAAAGTTAGAAGTGTTAGAGGTACATAGTAAATGACACTATAACAGTAGTATATGTTGGCTCTGTAAAGGTCAGTCACTGCCAAGCCAAACTTTAACCTACTTGTAACATTTATTAAGTGATCATGCAAAACAGTGTTTTTCAACCACCGTGCCGTGAGATATTGCCTATTTGGGTTGAATATATTTTATGCAAAGCAGTATTTATAGTCTGCAAATGATGTGTTGTTGCGTGTCCGTGCTGTCTAGAGCTCGGCAGAGTAACCGTGTAATACTCTTCCATATCAGTAGGTGGCAGCAGGTAGCTAATTTCTTTGTAGATGTCGGAAACAACGGGAGGCAGTGTGCAGGTAAAAAGGTGTCTAATGCTTAAACCAAAAATAAATTAAAGGTGAGTGCCCCTAAGAAAAGGCATTGAAGTTTAGGGAAGGTGGTGCAGAACGAAACTAAAACTGAACTGGCTACAAAGTGAACAAAAACAGAATGCTGGACGACAGCAAAGACTTACTGTGGAGCAAAGACAATGTACATCCCAACATGACATGACAATCAACAATGTCCACACAAAAACAACAGAAATATTCTTGACTGCTAAAACAAAGTAGATGTGGGAAATATCACTCAAAGAAAGACATGAAACTACTACAGGAAAATACCAAAAACAAGAGAAAAAGCCACCAAAATAGGAGCGCAAGACAAGAAGTAAAAGACTACACACAGGAAAAGAGCAAATAAGTCAGGGTGTGATGTGACAGGTGGTGACAGTACACCTACTTTGAGACAAGAGCTTAAGTCATATCCAACAATTGCGACAACCACTTTTTACTGTCAACTTAGTTTTGCTTTTGAATGATTTCTGCTGGTGGTGTGCCTCTGCATTCTGTCAACGCAAAAAATGTGTCTTGGCTAAAAAAAAGGTTGCAGAAGAGTGATGTAAAGAATGAAAGGTTGCAAGAGTGTTGTAAAGAATGAAAGGTATAAAAGAGTGTTGTAAAGAATGAAAGGTATAAAAGAGTGTTGTAAAGAATGAAAGGTATAAGAGAGTGTTGTAAAGAATGAAAGGTATAAAAGAGTGCTGTAAAGAATGAAAGGTATAAAAGAGTGCTATAAAGAATGAAAGGTATAAAAGAGTGCTGTAAAGAATGAAAGGTATAAAAGAGTGCTATAAAGAATGAAAGGTATAAAAGAGTGCTGTAAAGAATGAAAGGTATAAAAGAGTGTAGTAAAGAATGAAAGGTTGCAAAAGAGTGTTGTAAAGAATAAAAGGTTGCAAGAGAGTGTTGTAAAGAATGAAAGGTTGCAAGAGAGTGTTGTAAAGAATGAAAGGTATAAAAGAGTGATGTAAAGAATGAAAGGTATAAAAGAGTGATGTAAAGAATGAAAGGTTGCAAGAAAGTGTTGTAAAGAATGAAAGGTTGCAAAAGAGTGTTGTAAAGAATGAAAGGTATAAAAGAGTGATGTAAAGAATGAAAGGTATAAAAGAGTGATGTAAAGAATGAAAGGTATAAAAGAGTGATGTAAGGAATGAAAGGTTGCAAGAAAGTGTTGTAAAGAATGAAAGGTTGCAAAAGAGTGTTGTAAAGAATGAAAGGTATAAAAGAGTGATGTAAAGAATGAAAGGTTGCAAGAGAGTGTTGTAAAGAATGAAAGGTTGCAAAAGAGTGTTGTAAAGAATGAAAGGTTGCAAGAGAGTGTTGTAAAGAATGAAAGGTATAAAAGAGTGATGTAAAGAATGAAAGGTATAAAAGAGTGATGTAAAGAATGAAAGGTTGCAAGAAAGTGTTGTAAAGAATGAAAGGTTGCAAGAGAGTGTTGTAAAGAATGAAAGGTATAAGAGAGTGATGTAAAGAATGAAAGGTATAAAAAAAGAGTGTTGTAAAGAATGAAAGGTTGCAAGAGAGTGTTGTAAAGAATAAAAGGTTGCAAGAGAGTGTTGTAAAGAATGAAAGGTTGCAAGAGAGTGTTGTAAAGAATAAAAGGTATAAGAGTGATGTAAAGAATGAAAGGTATAAAAAAAAGAGTGTTGTAAAGAATGAAAGGTTGCAAGAGAGTGTTGTAAAGAATGAAAGGTTGCAAGAGAGTGTTGTAAATAATGAAAGGTATAAAAGAGTGTTGTAAAGAATGAAAGGTATAAGAGAGTGTTGTAAAGAATAAAAGGTTGCAAGAGAGTGTTGTAAAGAATGAAAGGTATAAGAGAGTGTTGTAAAGAATAAAAGGTTGCAAGAGAGTGTTGTAAAGAATGAAAGGTATAAAAGAGTGTTGTAAAGAATGAAAGGTATAAGAGAGTGCTGTAAAGAATAAAAGGTTGCAAGAGAGTGTTGTAAAGAATGAAAGGTTGCAAGAGAGTGTTGTAAAGAATAAAAGGTATAAAAGAGTGCTGTAAAGAATGAAAGGTATAAAAGAGTGTTGTAAAGAATGAAAGGTATAAAAGAGTGCTGTAAAGAATGAAAGGTATAAAAGAGTTATGTAAAGAATGAAAGGTATAAAAGAGTGTTGTAAAGAATGAAAGGTTGCAAGAGAGTGTTGTAAAGAATGAAAGGTTGCAAGAGTGTTGTAAAGAATGAAAGGTTGCAAGAGAGTGTTGTAAAGAATAAAAGGTATAAAAGAGTGCTGTAAAGAATGAAAGGTATAAAAGAGTGTTGTAAAGAATGAAAGGTATAAGAGAGTGTTGTAAAGAATGAAAGGTATAAAAGAGTTATGTAAAGAATGAAAGGTATAAAAGAGTGTTGTAAAGAATAAAAGGTTGCAAGAGAGTGTTGTAAAGAATGAAAGGTTGCAAGAGTGTTGTAAAGAATGAAAGGTTGCAAGAGAGTGTTGTAAAGAATAAAAGGTTGCAAGAGAGTGTTGTAAAGAATAAAAGGTTGCAAGAGAGTGATGTAAAAGGTGTATAGAATGAGAAGGTGAAGAAGAACTCACCGCCAAAGACATGAGTTGCCGTTCATGGATCAAGCATCAACCTTTAATGGCGATGTTGCAGTCAGGAGAAGACGGCCCTACAGCGACATAGAAAGAGAATATTAGCCAGATGGACTAGACCAGGACATTTTACAAACACGTACATAAAGTTAAAAGTGTGTGAAAAAGGAGAAGGTTGTAGTCCAGCAAGCAGCTAGCCAACAAGCTAAAAGTAGCCTGGTCTCACAGTCCAGACAGCAGCTCGCCGCGACAACAAACTAAACAGAAACATAAAAGACAAGATGTTTTGATGGAAATTAATGTTGTCCCGCACTATTCTAATATTCTGCATGGACTTTGACTTTTGTGTCGCATGAGATTAAAACCAGCGGACTTCCGACTCATACTTCTGGTCACGTGATGAAAACAAACCGTCTCTTCTTCGTGGAGCGTCTGGCTTCTTCTTCTGTTTTTTTTTTTTAACAAACCTTTATTTATACATTTCAACATTTACAAACAGTTGAGAAATAATAATCCAAGTAAGTACAAAAACAAGCTCAAAGTAACTAAAAAATAATGCAATATATATATATATATATAAAACAAATAAAGTGAAAAGCCATAGGCTCACACAATTTCAGTAAATAATTTAAATGTGGAACACAGCATCATCATTTTCACTGCTTTTTGGTTATTAGACATATAAAGTGTTTTAATGTAGAGTTCTAATTCTTTTTTTTAAAGCACAATAAACAGGTCGGGTAGTGAGAAACTTACATTTATGAATATAAGACTTAGCCAATAGTATAATGAAGTTGCAAAGGTAAAATTACTTTTCAATTGTTTTCTCATACAGTGTAAATCCAAATAGCACATCTTTAAAACAAAGCACAAATTTGTCATTAATATTGTCTAGGACGGAATAGAAGAGATGTTCTACTTCTTCTTTGACTCTTTCACATCATTAATAGTACTGTATGTCTATGAAATATAAAGTATACATAGCAAGAAAGCTCGATAGGTAGATGTTTAAAACAGTGTTTATTTAAAAAAAAAACTATAGCAATGTTTTTCTCAAAGTTAAAAGTCTTTTTTTTATATATAATTTCATAAACCTTTATTTATAATTACAACATTTACAAACAATTGAGAAATAATAATCAAAATAAGTACAAAAACAGTACGAAACAGCGCCAGGGGGTTGTAAACTCAATAAAGTAACTAAAATAGAATTATATATATATATATATATATATATATATATACATCAGTCACGGGTTGTGGAGCTCCTCACATCTGAACATTGTTTACAATCATGGCCACCAGCAGCGAGAGCGATTCGGACCGAGAAAGCGACGATTTCCCCATTAATTTGAGCAGGGAGGAAAGATTTGTGGATGAGGATAGTGAGAGTGAAAGACTAGAAAAAAGAAAAAAAAAAGGCGAGGGCAGTGGGAGCGATTCAGATGTTATTAGACACATTTACTAGGATCATTCTGGAAACTCCCTTATCTGCTTATTGTATTACTAGTGTTTTAGTGAGATTATATGGTACCTGAAAGTCATAGGGGTGTGGCCACGGGTGTGGTGACCGCCAGTGTCTCCGGTGGGAGGAGGTAATAGTCTGCAGCTGCAGGAGGACGCAAGCTCCGCTCATGTCTACGGTAAGAGCTGACTTATTTCCACAATTTTCTCACCGAAACCTGCCGGTTGACATGTGGTCGGGAACCATGTTCGCTTGACCGCTCTGTTCCATAGTAAAGTTTCACCTTCGGGAATGTAAACAAGGAAACACCGTTTGTGTTTGTGTTGCTAAAGGCAGCTGCAATACACCGCTTCCCATCTACAGCTTTCTTCTTAGACGTCTCCATTATTCATTGAACAGATTGCAAAAGATTCAGCAACACAGATGTCCAGAATACTGTGTAATTATGCGATTAAAGCAGACTACTTATAGCTTGGATCGGACTGGAAAAAAATGTCCGCTACAATCCGAGACGTTACGTGCACGCGTCATCATACACGTCATCATTCAGCGACGTTATCAACAGGGTACCTAGCGGGAAATTTAAAATTGCAATTTAGTAAACTAAAGCGGGCGTATTGTCATGTGTTGCAATGTTAATATTTCATCATTGATATATAAACTATCAGACTGCGTGGTGGCTAGTAGTGGCTTTCAGTAGGACTTTCACATCACAAAGAGACAAGTCCATAAAAATAGTTTACAGTAGCTTTGATGCTGTAACAAAACAAGCCTTCATTTCACGCTGCAAAGAAATATTGCATATTTCATCAAAAAAGTTTTCTATGACAAAAAAGGCATAAAACACCCCCCTTCCCAAAAGAAAATAATTTAAAAAAAAACCTTGATCTAGAGATTTAGACGAAGAATATTAAACAACTAAAAACAATGCACAGTATGACTTATTTTTAACACTTTTATAAGTGGGGCCCTTTTGTATCCCTGAAAATTTTAGTGAAATTAAAAAAAAACCTCATTGCTGGAAAAAATAATAATGAATCAAAATAAATGTTATGAATTATTATACTTTGATACTTTCATACATGACATACTGTGTAGAACTCTGGGGAACCACTTTTCAAACCATAATTAATGATATTGTTTTGCTGTACGGCTAATAAACAAAGCAGGATATTATGACCATACCCATCCATTATTTGTTCAATCGAAACTTATGAAATTTCAAGATATTGTTTATTATAAAATAACACAGATAATGTTCAAAGCAAAAATAAATACTCTTCCAGAAGGAATTTTAAAATACTTCTCTCTACAGACCAGCAAATACAATCTAAGAGATGAATCTAAGATTATTTTACCAAATCAAGACTAGTTGTTAAACGTCGATGTTTTTCTGTTCTCGGTGTTCATTTGTGGAATTCTGTTGGTAAAGAAATAAAAATAAGTGACTCAGTATTTAATTTCAAAAAGAACATGTCACAATGTATTTTAAAAAGTTATGTGAACTAGAAATGTATGTTTGTTTGGTTAAATGTTGTATTTAGAAGGTATGTATGTTTATCTATTTACAAAAAAGTGCATGTGTGTAAGTACATATTTTTGTATTATTTGTTAAAGGGCAACTTAAATGTAAATGCTGAATGACTATATTTCTTTTTGTGTTACAAAATTATTAGAAAAGGTAACTTAATTGAATGTAAAACATTTTATGTTGGGCATATAAGCTTTTTTGCTTCTGCCTGTTTCAGTCATGTTATTCATTTTTGAATCGTGATCCATGTTTGAATATCAATCAATCAATCAATCAATGTTTACTTATATAGCCCTAAATCACTAGTGTCTCAAAGGGCTGCACAAACCACCACGACATCCTCGGTAGGCCCACATAAGGGCAAGGAAAACTCACACCCAGTGGGACGTCGGTGACAATGATGACTATGAGAACCTTGGAGAGGAGGAAAGCAATGGATGTCGAGCGGGTCTAACATGATACTGTGAAAGTTCAATCCATAATGGATCCAACACAGTCGCGAGAGTCCAGTCCAAAGCGGATCCAACACAGCAGCGAGAGTCCCGTTCACAGCGGAGCCAGCAGGAAACCATCCCAAGAGGAGGCTGATCAGCAGCGCAGAGATGTCCCCAGCCGATACACAGGCGAGCAGTACATGGCCACCGGATCGGACCGGACTCCCTCCACAAGCGAGAGTGGGACATAGAAGAAAAAGAAAAGAAACGGCAGATCAACTGGTCTAAAAAGGGAGTCTATTTAAAGGCTAGAGTATACAAATGAGTTTTAAGGTGAGACTTAAATGCTTCTACTGAGGTAGCATTTCGAACTGTATGTTTTTGTTAGACTGGAAAAAAAAAACCTGAAACCTATTCATGGCTCCAATTACTTCACATCAACTATTACAGTTTTAATCGTTGTTTGGGGGAAATATCACTTATTTTGTTTGCCACAAAAACATTTTCTATGAGAAAAAAAATCCTGATTCCCCCCATGCCCCCTCCAAAAAAATAAAATAAAAATGACCTTGAGATTTAGGTGCTGAATGTAAAATAATTAAAAACAATGTACTTATTTTTAACACTTTTATGAATGGGGTCCTTTTGGATCCCCAAGTATTTTACTAGGATTTTTATTTTTCTAAACTTAAACAATAATTTACCTCCAGTTACTTCATTTTAGACTTTGAACATTTTACAGGTAAAAATATTGCATATTTTGTATTTTCACCATTAAAAAAGGGGCTTCTTTCACAAAAATGGCATTAAAAAATACAAACTTTATGTTGACGGATAAATCTGAAGATTTAAGCCCTGAAAAAAAATAGGACTTATTTTGAAAATGTTTTCGAGATCCTTCTGGGCCCCAACTTGAGAAAATGTCCACACATTGTTTGGAAAAAGACAAAATGTCAAAATGGTTCCCGCTCGCTCAAGTGGGTGGGGGGGGGGGGGGGGGGGGGGGGTCTGGGACTATTAGTTAGTGGAGGTTTATTGACAAACTAGCAGAGAGTAATTAGTTAGTGGAGGTTTATTGACAAACTAGCACAGAGTAATAATTAGTTAGTGGAGGTTTATTCACAAACTAGCAGAGAGTAATTAGTTAGTGGAGGTTTATTGAAAAACTAGCACAGAGTCCACACACACAGTCGTCATCACAAAACCAGAACCAGAACCAGAACCAGCATCACTTTGTTCAGCCTACAAATTAGTGCACTTCAATATTTTCCGTCAACTGCAAAGTACTCCAACACATCAGTGGTCCAAAATCATAAGAACAGAAGCACCAATAAATACATAAATAAAAAGCTTGTTCCAAAACCTTCATATACAAAATGTTTGCATTTACTGTAAAAAGATTCCAGCATTTTTAAATAAATAACTTTATAAAACAATTCATAGTTGATATCTTAAAATATGTCCTTTGTTCATCAGTGCAGAGGAAAGTTGTCAGCTAACAGAGTCAAAGAAGATGATGGATGACATGGAGAAGAAAGATAACTAGTCACAAGAAGTGTGTGCAACTACTGGACATAACCACTGACATCACACAGATATGTTCTCATGGCCCAACAACTAAAGCAACATGCGCAAAGACATGGAGAGAAAAGAGAGGAGAGAGGAGAGAGAAGGATGGCAGCCGGCAGAAGAAGCTTCTTCATCTTCCCTCACACCTGGATGTCTTATTCTCCCTCACACCTGGATGTCTTATTCTCCCTCACACCTGGATGTCTTCTTCTCCCTCACACCTGGATGTCTTATTCTCCCTCACACCTGGATGCCTTCTTCTCCCTCACACCTGGATGCCTTCTTCTCCCTCACACCTGGATGTCTTCTTCTCCCTCACACCTGGATGTCTTCTTCTCCCTCACACCTGGATGCCTTCTTCTCCCTCACACCTGGATGCCTTCTTCTCCCTCACACCTGGACGCCTTCTTCTCCCTCACACCTGGATGCCTTCTTCTCCCTCACACCTGGATGCCTGCCTCTCCCTCACACCTGGATGCCTTCTTCTCCCTCACACCTGGATGTCTTCTTCTCCCTCACACCTGGATGTCTTCTTCTCCCTCACACCTGGATGCCTTCTTCTCCCTCACACCTGGATGCCTTCTTCTCCCTCACACCTGGATGCCTTCTTCTCCCTCACACCTGGATGCCTTCTTCTCCCTCACACCTGGATGCCTTCTTCTCCCTCACACCTGGATGCCTTCTTCTCCCTCACACCTGGATGCCTGCCTCCCCCTCACACCTGGATGCCTTCTTCTCCCTCACACCTGGATGCCTTCTCCCTCACACCTGGATGCCTTCTTCTCCCTCACACCTGGATGCCTGCCTCTCCCTCACACCTGGATGCCTACTTCTCCCTCACACCTGGATGCCTGCCTCTCCCTCACACCTGGATGCCTTCTTCTCCCTCACACCTGGATGCCTGCCTCTCCCTCACACCTGGATGCCTGCCTCTCCCTCACACCTGGATGCCTGCCTCTCCCTCACACCTGGATGCCTGCCTCTCCCTCACACCTGGATGCCTGCCTCCCCCTCACACCTGGATGCCTTCTTCTCCCTCACACCTGGATGCCTGCCTCCCCCTCACACCTGGACGCCCTCTCCCTCACACCTGGATGCCTTCTCCCTCACACCTGGATGCCTGCCTCTCCCTCACACCTGGATGCCTGCCTCTCCCTCACACCTGGATGCCTGCCTCTCCCTCACACCTGGATGCCTGCCTCCCCCTCACACCTGGATGCCCTGCACCGCCTGGTTGATGGACTCCAGCAGGGCCCGGTTCTCCGGGTCCTTGTTGGTGAACATGTGGGTCAGCGTCTCCACGTAGCCCTCAAAGTTGTCCTGGCACAGCGGCTCCTGCTGGACGCACCACACATACTTATTTATATAGCACTTTTCTCTAGTCACTCCACACATTTATATAGCGCTTTTCTCACTAGTACCTCAAAGCGCGTTAACATAGTGAAAGCAAATATCTGAGTCACATTTGAAGCAGTGTGGGTGGCACTAGACTGGGAGCAGGCGGGTACAGTGTCTTGCCCAAGGACACAACGGCAGGGTTCGAACCTGGAACCCTCAAGTTGCTGGCACGGCCACTCCACCGACCCAGCTGTACCGCCCCGGTTAAAAAAGTGGGGACCGAGGACTAGACACACCTGGGGCCAAATGGGGACAGAGGACTTACTTCCTGTTGTTGATTTTTAATGACTTCCTGTTGTTTGTTTTTAGTGACTTCCTGTTTATTTTTAGTTACTTTCTGTTGTTTTTAAGTTACTTCCTGATGTTCATTTTAGTTACTTTCCGTTGTTCATTTTTAGTTACTTCCTGTTGTTTATTTTTAGTTACTTCCTGTTGTTCGTTTTTAGTGACTTCCTGTTCGTTTTTAGTGACTTCCTGTTGTTCGTTTTTAGTAACTTCTTGTTTATTTTTAGTTACTTCCAGTTGTATGTTTTTAGTTACTTCCTGTTGTACGTTTTTAGTTACTTCCTGTTGTATGTTTTTAGTTACTTCCTGTTGTACGTTTTTAGTTACTTCCTGTTGTATGTTTTTGGTTACTTCCTGTTGTACGTTTTTAGTTACTTCCTGTTGTTCATTTTTAAAAACTTCCTGTGTTTCATTTTTAGTTACTTCCTGTTGTTTATTTTTAGTTACTTCCTGTTGTACGTTTTTAGTGACTTCCTGTTGTACGTTTTTAGTGACTTCCTGTTGTTCATTTTTAGTGACTTCCCGTTGTTCGTTTTTAGTGACTTCTTGTAGTACGTTTTTAGTTACTTCCTGTTCTACGTTTTTAGTGACTTCCTGTTGTTCATTTTTAGTTACTTCCTGTTGTTCATTTATAGTTACTTCCTGTTGTTCATTTTTAGTTACTTCCTTTTGTTTATTTTTAGTTACTTCCTGTTGTTTATTTTTAGTTACTTCCTGTTGTACATTTTTAGTTACTTCCCGTTGTTTATTTTTTAGTGACTTCCTGTTTATTTTTAGTGACTTCTTGTTGTTCATTTTTAGTTACTTTCTGTTGTTTATTTTTAGTTACTTCCTGTTGTACGTTTTTAGTTACTTCCCGTTGTTCATTTTTAGTTACTTCCTGTTGTTCGTTTTTAGTTAGTGAAGTGAATTATATTTATATAGCGCTTTTTCTCTAGTGACTCAAAGCACTTTACATAGTGAAACCCCATATCTACTTTTTACATTTAAAGCAGTGTGGGTGGCACTGGGAGCAGGTGGGTCAAGTGTCTTGCCCAAGGACACAACGGCAGTGACTAGGATGGCGGAAACGGGGATCGAACCTGCAACCCTCAAGTTGCTGGCACGGCCACTCTACCAACCGAGCTATTCCGCCCCAACAGTTATTTCCTGTTGTTAATTTTTAGTTACTTCCTGATGTTTTATTTTTAGTGACTTCCTGTTGTTCATTTTTAGTTACTTCCATCCATCCATTTTTCTACCGCTTATACCCATTTGGGGTTGCGGGGGGTCGCTGGAGCCTACCTCAGCTGCATTCAGGCGGAAGGCGGCGTACACCCTGGACAAGTCGCCACCTCATCGCAGTTTAAGTTACTTTCTGTTGTTCAATTTTAGTTACTTCCTGTTGTTAATTTTTAGTTACTTCCTGTTGTTTATTTCTAGTTACTTTCTGTTGTTTTTAAGTTACTTCCTGATGTTCATTTTTAGTTACTTTCTTTTGTTCATTTTTAGTTACTTCCTGTTGTTCATTTTTAGTTACTTCCTGTTTACTTTTAGTGACTCCCTGTTGTTCGTTTTTGGTGACTTCTTGTTGTTTTTTATTTTTAGTTACTTCCTGTTGTACGTTTTTAGTTACTTCCTGTTGTACGTTTTTAGTTACTTCCTGTTGTACATTTTTAGCTACTTCCTGTTGTTTATTTTTAGTTACTTCCTGTTGTTCGTTTTTAGTTACTTCCTGTTGTTCATTTTTAGTTACTTCCTGTTGTATGTTTTTAGTTACTTCCTGTTGTACGTTTTAGTTACTTCCTGTTGTTAATTTTTAGTTACTTCCTGTTGTTAATTTTTAGTTACTTCCTGTTGTTCATTTTTAGTTACTTCCTGTTGTTCATTTTTAGTTACTTGCTGTTGTTCATGTTTAGTTACTTCCTGTTCATTTTTAGTGACTTCCTGTCGTTCATTTTTATTTAGTTACTTTCTGTTGTTCTATCTACAATTCTGTTCAAATGTAAAAATGACTTATTCTTCTCTTCTTTGATGCTTAACAGGAGTTTTGGGCGATACAACAAATGTGGTATCAATCCAACACCAAGTAGTTCCAGGATCAGTATTGATCTTGCCAATACGATACTCCAAATGTTAAGCGTGTGTGTTAACCCCAAGTTAACATAAGCGTGTGTGTTTTGGACACATTTTGGTTCCCAGCACCTCTTCTCACCATCCAAACCAAAGAAGGTACTATGTGGGATGAGGTGTACTACTACTCACTGTGGTGTGGATGCACCTCACCTTGCTAAGGTGGAAAATATCAACTCAATATTTGAATTATTTCCTATTATTTAAATCCTTTGGTTTGGTTCTCCTGTGTTCAAAGACTCATTTCCTGAGTTTGTAAACAATACAACAAAAGATGTTGTGATAGTAGAAAGTATTAATTTAATTACTGTTGTGTTGACCATAAAACTAATTGTTTATTGTATCCTCCTAGTGTAGCATTATTAGCTATTTCTCCTCCTCCAATAATGACTTCTTGGAAACAGCTTATTTGCCGGATTTGCACTGTAGAGGGGCGTTAGCGGCAAGGGTCTTCAGGTACAAGTGATTAATCAATACATTCCCTCATCATTTCTACGTATTTCCCTTAGTTTTCTGTACTGTCTTTCATGCATGCTGCTGCCTTATAAGGTGTGATGATGTCATCAGGGCGCTCATATGATGATGTCATCACGGCGCTCACCATGGCGGGCAGGCGGATGTTGGCCAGGCTGTGAATGAGCGCCTGACTCAGACCGGACAATTCTAGAAACAAGGCCTCGTTTTTCTCCTCAATCTGCTGGTTCTCCTCCTCCATGCTCTTCAGGTTCTTCTCCATGGAAGAGATCTACAACATTTGGGGGTAAATATGACACTTTGGGTTTTTGCCCAATAACAATGGTGTTTTTAGACAAAAAGGGTATAAAACATACACAAATATTAAAAACTTTATATCAACAAATAGATCTGAAGTGGATGTACACATTTAAGGGTTTAAAGCACGAAAAAATATTAATATATGACTTACTTTTAACACTTTTATAGGTGGGACCCTCCAGGGTCCACAGGACCGACAATGTCCATTTTTATTCAAAACAATCATTAAAAAAAATCATATGAATTAAAATCAATGTAATGAATTATTGACCTATTTCAGGCTCCAAATACTTCACATCAAATATTTTCGGGGGTAAATATGACAGTTTGTGTTTTTGCCAAATAAAAAGGTGTTTTTAGACAAAAAGGGTATAAAACATACAAAAACAACAAAAACTTTATATCAACAAATAGATCTGAAGTGGATTTAAACATTTAAGCGTTTAAAGCATGGAAAAATAATATATGATTTACTTTTAACTCTTTTATTGGTGGGACCTACAATGTCCATTTTTATCAAAAACAATCATTCAAACAATTATTATGAATTTAAAAGAATGTTGTAATGAATTATTGACTTAATTAAGGCTTCAATTACTTCACATCAAATATTTGACTTCTGAATTATTATTATTTTTTGGAGTGAATTATTACAGTTGATGTTTTTGCCTTTTTAAAAAAAAGATATAAATATTTATTAGTGATAAAAGCAAGATGTTGAAGTTTCATTGCCATTTTAATTTTTTCTTCATGTTCAGAGCTACAAAAATAATGCTCTTAGATGAGGAACATTGCTGTGTCTAAAAGTACATTGCTGTGTATAAATGTACATGACCACAAGTCAGGAATATATTTCATCTTTTGAAGCAGATGAATAATAATGAATGTGCCTTTAAATCAAATATATTACTGATGCACCTTCTCTGCACTCTTAACATTTTCTTTTTCTCATGACTATTGCACTCATATTTATAGTCATATTGTAGACATACTGTAGTAATATTGTAGATATACTGTAGTAATATTGGAGATATATTGTAGTAATATTGTAGATATACTGTAGTAATATTGTAGATATATTGTAGGAATATTGTAGTCATAGTGTAGTGATATTGTAGTCATATTGTAGTGATATTGTAGTCATATTGTAGATTTATTGTAGTAATATTGTAGGTATACTGTAGTATTATTGGAGATATATTGTAGTAATATTGGAGATATATATTGTAGTAATATGGTAGATATTCTGTAGTCATATTGTAGATTTATTGTAGTCATATTGTAGGTATACTTTAGCAATATTGTAGATATATTGTAGTCATATTGGAGATAAACTGTAGTATTAGTGTAGATATATTGTAGGAATATTGCAGTAATATTTTAGTCATTGTAGATGTATTGTAGTAATATTGGAGATATATTGTAGGAATATTGTAGTCATAGTGTAGTGATATTGTAGTCATATCGTAGATTTATTGTGGTAATATTGTAGGTATACTGTAGCAATATTGGAGATATATTGTAGTAATATGGTAGATATATTGTAGTCATATTGTAGATTTATTGTAGTCATATTGTAGGTATACTTCAGCAATATTGCAGATATATTGTAGTCATATTGGAGATAAACTGTAGTATTAGTGTAGATATATTGTAGGAATATTGCAGTAATATTGTAGTGCTATTGTAGATTTATTGTAGGAATATTGGAGATATATTGTAGGAATATTGTAGGTATACTATAGTAATATTGTAGATATATTGTAGTAATATTGGAGATATACTGTAGTAATATCAGAGATACACTGTAGTAATATTGGAGATATATTGTAGGAATATTGTAGATTTATTGTAGTAATATTGTAAATATATTGTAGTCATATTGTAGATTTATTGTAGGACTATTGTATATATATTTTAGTCTTATTGCAGTAATATAGTATATTGTAGATGTAGTCATGTTGTTGTTATATTGTAGATATATTGTAGTCACATTGTAGTAATATTGTAGATATACCGTAGTAATATTGGAGATATAGCAATATTTTGCAGTCATATTGTAATAATATTGTGGTCATATGGTAGTAATATTCTAGTCATCCATCCATTTCCTACAGCTTATTCCCTTCTGGGGTCGCGGGGGGTGCTGGCGCCTTTCTTATTCTAGTAATAATATTGTAGTCATATGGTAGTAATATTCTAGTCATATTGTAGTAATATTGTAGTCATATGGTAGTAATATTCTAGTCATATTGTAGTAATATTGTAGTCATATTGTAATAATATTGTAGTCATATTGTAACAATATTGTAGTCATATGGTAGTAACATTCTAGTCATATTGTAGTCATATTGTAATAATATTGTAGTCATATTGTAATAATATTGTAGTCATATGGTAGTAATATTCTAGTCATATTGTAGTAATATTGTAGTCATATGGTAGTAACATTCTAGTCATATTGTAGTCATATTGTAGTCATATGGTAGTAACATTCTAGTCATATTGTAGTCATATTGTAATAATATTCTAGTCATATTGTAGTAATATTGTAGTCATATTGTAATAATATTGTAGTCATATGGTAGTAATATTCTAGTCATACTGTAGTAATATTGTAGTCATATTGTAATAATATTCTAGTCATATTGTAATAATATTGTAGTCATATTGTAATAATATTGTAGTCATATGGTAGTAATATTCTAGTCATACTGTAGTAATATTGTAGTCATATTGTAATAATATTGTAGTCATATTGTAATAATATTGTAGTCATATTGTAATAATATTGTATTCATATGGTAGTAATATTCTAGTCATATTGTAATAATATTGTAGTCATATGGTAGTAATATTCTAGTCATATTGTAGTAATATTGTCCCAAGAGACGTAGGACAGGGTTCAAAGGTCAGGTTCCTTCCACTGACCTGTGTGTGCAGGTTGACCATGTCAGCCTCCATCTCAGAGTTGGACTCAGTCAGCTGGTTGATCTCCTGGTTGAGTTGCTTGATGTCCTCATCGTTGTCCAGAACTGAGGCACACATAAAAACCAGGTCAGGTCAGGCCAGACCAGGTCAGGTCTAGGAGGACACGTACCGTCACTGGCTCTGAACTTGGCCGTGATGTACTCGTCTCCTGGGAACCTGGCTTTCTTCTTACTGGCCAGCGCTCTGGGACAACCTGACAGACTGGGAGAAGCGGCACATCAAATAAGCACAGTCCAATGGCAGCCGGCTTTATGGGAGTCATCTGCTCCACAAAGATCACATGCTACTTTTAACCTCACTTTCACCTTTTGTGGCCATTTGCTGCCACTTCTCTCTCCCAATCAAAAATTGGCCGATAAGACAACATCGATATATATCGCGATACACACGGAATTGATATCAACAAAAAATGCGATAGATCAAACGTTTTTCATCGGAAGAAAACGACGTTGCAAAGCAAGGTTGGTTGCGTGAACGCAGGAAGTGATCAGTGGGCGTGGCTCGCTAACAGCCAATCAGGTGACAGTATCAACTATCACGTTTGGTTGATTCTTTGCATGCAGTAAGAAGAGGAAGTCCAAATGAAGAAATTGTGGATAAAAGAGGAAAAGTCACCTGGACAGTATGGCAGTATTAAAAAAAATAAAGAAAAAGGTTTTCCCAAAGGGACCGTAGTCAGACCATTGTGGTGTGTACATGATGCAAGGCAAGAGCGCTAACACCACACCACCTTAGCTCACCCTTTAGAGCACAGCTGTAACTTCCTGCCACTAAACCTGCAAAAATACTTCAGGTTTCTGTTTACACTTTCACACTTTGCACTATTTTCTTACACTTTATCAAGCATTTCTTGCATATTCATCATTTTTTGCAACTTCATTTTAAGATCTTATTGTCAAATGTTCAATGTGATTTCACTCTTTTGTTGACATTGTTTGTTTTCCATGCTTTTGTTGACACTTCCTTTCTGGCTTGATAGCTGAGGAATTTAATCACGGGAAGGTTACATTACCAATATATTTTCCGTAAGTCCTGAAAAATGTCACCAATTATCGACATCGACTGATATATTAATAATATTCAAACAATTACTGCATAAGAAAAAAATCCTTTCCATAGGTAAATAACAATAAGAGGGCAAACTAATGTTACACAACTTTTATTTCCTGCCACTAAACCTGCAGCAAATAGTTCTTCTCAGGTTTCTATGTTTACATTTTCACACTTTGCACTATTTTCTTACACTTTATCAGGCATTTCTTACATATTCACCATTTTCACACCTTCATTTTAACATCTTATTGTTAAGTTTTCAATGTGATTTGACTATTTTGTTGACCTTGTTTTTTTTCCATGCTTGTGTTGACATGAACTTTCTGCCTTGATAGCTGATAGGAAGTTACATTTAAATACAAATGTTGACATTTCATATATTTGTGACAGGTGATCAAATATTCCTAATCATGGACGTACAACACTAGCATGGTGGTACAGTTCTCAGCCCAGTCATAGAATAATTCATCACTTTTTTGTGCTTTTCCAAGCAAACAGAATAGTTTGTCACGGACATAGTTAGTGTCAGAATAATTGGATATAAATTATCACACAATTTGTTTTCTATGGGTTCAGGTTGTGTGAAGACTGTTTGCCCGGGTTACAATCCACTGAGACTGAGAGCTGTCTTTGATCTTATCAAGCAAAAGGCGAGCAGCTTGTAAATCTCCACCGTGTGCGAAGGAGTGTGCCGTAGAGGTGTCGGTTTCTCAGATCTGGACAGCCACAGGAATGTCTCTATCAGGTCCCAAACTCTATGAGCAGAGAGGGGGCAAACCTGACACCGCTCCAAGCACCTTTTGTTTGAACTGTTTAGGACCCAGTGCAGCTGCTGCATAATGAGACCCCTCCCCTTAGAAGCAGCTGCAGCTATGTAATCAGGGAATGCCCAAACAAACGGGGAGGCGTGGAACTTTTTCCTCAGAGTGTGGGGCGACACTGTACGAGGGCGCAGGTCCACGCGCTCTCCTCATGAGATAAATTGAATCCTATCTTATTGATTTTTTGCTTCTTGTCCTGTTTAATAGATAGTTCGGTGTTTGAACCTGACAGACTACGACAAACAAAACGTCGGCCAACTTTTTGTCCACAAAAGCAACCCCGGGAGAAGTGAAGTAGCACCTTATGTGGCGAGGAAGTCCAAGAAGTGAAGTAGCACTGTGTGTAGTGAGAAAGTCCAAAGATACCTGCGGTGTGTGAGAAAACTGCCATTGGCGTGTCCGGAGCCGTCACAGCCAGGTGTGGGACAGGTGGGGCCCTCGGTCTTGAAAGTCTTCCACGAGCAAGGAGTGCCATTAAGAAGACCCTCCTTCTGGCGCCGGGCGGCCAGAGGACAGCCGTAAGCGCTGCGGTGTGTGGCGTACTTGCCGCTGATGTGGCCCAGGCTGTCACAGCCGGGGACAGGACACCTGCACACACAAGTACTTCATGCAAATACTCTATGCCACACATCTCCAACTACTAAGTACTTCATGCAAATACTCTATGCCACACACCTCTGACTACTAAGTACTTCATGCAAATACTCTATGCCACACACCTCCAAGTACTAAGTACTTGATGCAAATACTCTATGCCACACACCTCCAAGTACTAAGTACTTCATGCAAATACTCTATGCCAAACACCTCCAAGTACTAAGTACTTCATGCAAATATTCTATGCCACACACCTCCAAGTACTAAATACTTCATGCAAATACTCTATGCCACAGACCTCCAAGTACTAAGTACTTCATGCAAATACTCTTTGCCACAGACCTCCAAGTACTAAGTACTTCATGCAAATACTCTATGCCACACACCTCCAAGTACTAAGTACTTCATGCAAATACTCTATGCCAAACACCTCCAAGTACTAAGTACTTCATGCAAATACTCTATGCCACACACCGCCGACTACTAAGTACTTCTACTTTAGTACTCAACGCTTTCAGTACCCAAGGCCTCAAGTACTCCACACCTTTAGTACTCAACGCTTTCAGTACATAAGGCCTTTAGTACTCCACACCTTCAGTACTCAACACTGTCAGTACTCAAGGCCTTCAGTACTCAACGATTTCAGTACTCAAGGCCTTTAGTACTCTTAACGCTTTCAGTACTCCACAAAAGGCTCCACGCCTTTAGTACTCAAGGCCTTTAGTACTCAATGCTTTCAGTACTAAATACTTTCAGTACTCAAGGCCTTAAGTACTCAATGCTTTCAGTACTCACGGCCTTTAGTACTCAATGGTTTCAGTACTCAACACTTTCAGTACTCAAGGCCCTTAGTACTCAATGCTTTCAGTACTCAACGCTTTCAGTACTCCAGGCCCTTAGTACTCAATGCTTTCAGTACTCAACGCTTTCAGTACTCCAGGCCTTTAGTACTCAATGCTTTAGTACTCAACACTTTCCGTACGCAAGGCCTTTGGTACTCTTAACGCTTTCAGTACTCCACAAAAGGCTCCACGCCTTTAGTACTCAATGCTTTCAGTACTCAACACTTCCAGTACTAAATGCTTTCAGTACTCAAGGCCTATAGTACTCAATGATTTCAGTACTCAACACTTTCAGTACTCAAGGCCTTTAGTACTCAATGTTTTCAGTACTCAAGGCCTTGAGTACTGAATGCTTTCAGTACTCAACACTTTCAGTACTCAAGGCCTTTAGTACCAAATGCTTTCAGTACTCAACACTTTCAGTACTCCAGGCCTTTAGTACTCAATGCTTTAGTACTCAACACTTTCAGTACTCAAGGCCTTTAGTACTCAATGCTTTCAGTACTCAAGGCCTTTAGTACCAAATGCTTTCAGTACTCAACACTTTCAGTACTCCAGGCCTTTAGTACTCAATGCTTTAGTACTCAACACTTTCAGTACTCAAGGCCTTTAGTACTCAATGCTTTCAGTACTCAAGGCCTTTAGTACTCACTGCTTTCAGTACTCAACACTTTCAGTACTCCAGGCCTTTAGTACTCAATGCTTTAGTACTCAACACTTTCCGTACTCAAGGCCTTTAGTACTCTTAACGCTTTCAGTACTCCACAAAAGGCTCCACGCCTTTAGTACTCAATGCTTTCAGTACTCAACACTTCCAGTACTAAATGCTTTCAGTACTCAAGGCCTATAGTACTCAATGATTTCAGTACTCAACACTTTCAGTACTCAAGGCCTTTAGTACTCAATGCTTTAGTACTCAACACTTTCAGTACTCAAGGGCTTTAGTACTCAATGCTTTCAATACTCAAGGCCTTTAGTACTCAACACTTTCAGTACTCAATGCTTTAGTACTCAACGCTTTCAGTACTCAAGGCCTTTAGTACTCTTAATGCTTTCAGTACTCAACACTTCCAGTACTAAATGCTTTCAGTACTCAAGGCCTTTAGTACTCAATGCTTTCAGTACTCAACACTTTCACTACTCAAGGCCTTTAGTACTCAATGCTTTCAGTACTCAAGGCCTTTAGTACTCAATGCTTTCAGTACTCAACACTTCCAGTACTAAATGCTTTCAGTACTCAAGGCCTTTAGTACTCAATGCTTTCAGTACTCAACACTTTCACTACTCAAGGCCTTTAGTACTCAATGCTTTCAGTACTCAAGGTCTTTAGTACTCAATGCTTTCAGTACTCAACACTTCCAGTACTAAATGCTTTCAGTACTCAAGGCCTTTAGTACTCAATGCTTTCAGTACTCAACACTTTCACTACTCAAGGCCTTTAGTACTCAATGCTTTCAGTACTCAAGGCCTTTAGTACTCAACACTTTCAGTACTCCAGGCCTTTAGTACTCAATGCTTTAGTACTCAAAACTTTCAGTACTCAAGGCCTTTAGTACTCAATGCTTTCAGTACTCAAGGCCTTTAGTACTCAATGCTTTCAGTACTCAACCCTTTCAGTACTCAAGGCCTCTAGTACTCAATGCTTTCAGTACTCAAGGCCTTTAGTACTCTAATGCTTTCAGTCCTCCACGAAAGGCTCCACGCCCTTAGTACTCCAGGCCTTAAGTACTCAATGCCTTCAGTACTCAGTGTGTTCAGTTTTAAGCACACTTATTGTTAAGTACTCAACACCTTCAGTACTCAGTGTGTTCAGTACTGGGCGTCCGAAAGGAACTCCAAAGCGGGAAAATTCCCAAGTCATTTGACCAAAAAGTGAGCTTAGTCTCAGAAACGTGTGGACTTCTGCTTCTACTTCATCTCTACTCTTATAGTTCAGCTCAGGGGTCAGCAACCTTTTTGAAAGCAAGAACTACTTCTTGGGTACTGATTCATGCCAAAGGCTACCAGTTTGATACACACTTCAATAAATTGCCAGAAATAGCCAATTTGCTCCATTTACTATAAATCTATTTGTATAAAAAATGGGTATTTCTGTCTGTCATTCCGTCGTACATTTTTGTTCCTTTTACGGAAGGCTTTTTGTAGAGAATAAATGATGAAAAAACACTTAATTGAACAGTTTGAAAGAAAAAAACACGAAAAAAATGAAAATTTAATTTCGAAACATAGTTTATCTTCAATTTCGACTCTTTAAAATTGAAAATTCAACCCAAAAAAATTAAGAGAAAAACTAGCTAATTTGAATCTTTTTGAAAAAAAATTATAAAAAATTATGGAATATCATTAGTAATTTTTCCTGATTAAGATTAATTTTAGAATTTTGATGACATGTTTTAAATAGGTTAAAATCCAATCTGCACTTTGTTAGAATATATAACAAATTGGACCAAGCTATATTTCTAACAAAGACGAATCATTATTTCTTCTAGATTTTCCAGAACAAAAATTTTAAAAGAAATTCAAAAGACTTTGAAATAAGATTTAAATTTGATTCTACGGATTTTCTAGATTTTCCTTAATATTTTTATTTTATTTTAATGATAATAAGTTTGAAGAAATATTACACAAATATTCTTCTTCTAAAAAAAACAGAAGCTAAAATGAAGAATTACATTAAAATGTATTTATTATTCTTTACATAAAAAAAAAATACTTGAACATTGATTTAAATTTTCAGAAAAGAAGAGGAAGGAATTTAAAAGGTAAAAAGGTATATTTGTTTAAAAATCTTAAAATCATTTTTAAGGATGTATTTTTTCTCTAAAATTGTCTTTCTGCAAGTTATAAATGGCAAAGTAAAAAAAAAAAGAATTTATTTAAACAAGTGAAGACCAAGTCTTTAAAATATTTTTTTGGATTTCCAAATTCTATTTGAGTTTTGTCTCTCTTAGAATTAAAAATGTAGAGAAAAGCGAGACCAGCTTGCTAGTAAATAAATACAATTTAAAAAATAGAGGCAGCTCACTGGTAAGTGCTGCTATTTGAGCTATTTTTAGAACAGGCCAGCGGGCGACTCATCTGGTCCTTACGGGCCACCTGGTGTTGGTGACCCCTGACTTCCACATACGTTGGTGACCCCTGGTTCAGGTGAACTTCTGCTTCTACTTCATGTCTACAGTTGCAGTTCAGGTGAACTTCTGCTTGATCACATCTGTACAGTCGGT
Source organism: Nerophis ophidion (assembly GCF_033978795.1). NCBI lineage: Eukaryota > Metazoa > Chordata > Actinopteri > Syngnathiformes > Syngnathidae > Nerophis > Nerophis ophidion. Next base: position 2,396,334 of record NC_084616.1, read on the forward strand.
TGTGTTGTGGTTGTTTCTCACCGCAGCAAGTCCGAGTCCTCCTTGTCGTCCTTTGCGGGGTTGAATTTGACTCCACCTTTCTTGGCTCGAGGGCACCCGGACAAACTGTCAGAGAGGAGCACAGAGCGTCTGACTGAAGAAGCGTCCAGGAAAAGGAGGTGGAGTACAGAAGAAGAAGAGTTTATACCTTCTATGCGAGGCATAGTTTCCTGTGATATGGCCTGATCCATCACAGCCAGGAGTTGGACACCTAAGTCGTGTAAGATGTAACTGTCTTACTTACATGCGCTACAGCTTCGAGAAAGTCATAGATTTGGAAGTTGAACAAAATGAATAGGACATCCTATGGGCTATTAATCAAAGACTTCAAAAGAGAGGTAAGTAATGGTTAAGAGAACGTGATGAGGTGGAGAGGCAAAAGACAGCTCACATACTTAAGTTCAGCCGAGTGGGCAGCCATGAGTGTCCGTAGTGATTTATCTGCAAGAGGACAGCCTGATAGACTGGAAGATTAGAGAGAAACTATCAGAAAACAGAGCAGGGCAGGAGAAGGATTTGGGGCATGGAAGGTTGAATGAAGCAGAGCCTGACAAGACACGCTTTGGAAAGACGCTTCTTTTGGATCCAATACCCTCGCAAAAAAAAAAACGTTTTGTGTTAGCCTGCTTGGACACAAAAGTCAAGTGGAGCACATTTCTTCCTTTCTCCCCCAAAAGCTGACATTTAGGACTCAGCGGATGTCTTACCTTCGATGGGATGCATAGTTGCCAGTGATGTGTCCACTGCCATCACAGCCTGGCGTGGGACATCTGGGCACAAGACACAGTTTGCTACAAACACTTCATTATCGGGGAAATAAAAACATTTTCTGACACCAAAACTAATCCGCACTTAAGTGGGGGGAATTTGGCCTATCATTCACAATCCTGCAAGAAAACATGCATTCTAACTCCTAAATGGAGACCAGCAAAGGTCAGCTAACAACGCAGCACAACTATGCAACTTTCTACCTGACACTTTCAAAAGTATACCTGCACTTGTCACTTTCAAAAACAAACACCATTGAGGCTCGTTGAGCAACAATCGTGTTCCTGTCATGTCTTGTGATCAGGTTTTCTTTTGTTTGGTTATCTTCTGTTTTATTTAAAGGGGAACATTATCACCAAACCTATGCAAGCGTCAATATATACCTTGATGGTGCAGAAAAAAGACCATCTATTTTTTTAACCGATTTCCGAACTCAAAATGGGTGAATTTTGGCGAATTAAACGCCTTTCTGTTTATCGCGCTGGAGGCGATGACGTCAGAATGTGACGTCGCCGAGGTAACACACCCGCCATTTTCATTTTCAACACATTACAAACACCGGGTCTCAGCTCTGTTATTTTCCGTTTTTTTGACTATTTTTTGTAACCTTGGAGACATCATGCCTGGTGGGTGTGTTGTCGGAGGGTGTAACAACACTAACAGGGAGGGATTCAAGTTGCACCACTGGCAAGAAATCTGCCGCCAGACCCCCATTGAATGTGCTAGAGTGTCTCCACATTTGACCGGCGATGCTAAGACAGACATGGCACAGAGATGTATGGATAACCTGCAGATGCATTTGCAACAATAGTCAACGAAATCACAAAGGTGAGTTTTGTTGATGTTGACTGCCAGCTGATTGATGCTAACATGCTACGCTAATCGATGCTAACATGCTATTTACCGGCGGTGCTAAAGCAGACATGGCACAGAGATGTATGGATAACCTGCAGATGCATTTGCAACAATTAAGTCAACCAAATCACAAAGGTGAGTTTTGTTGATGTTGACTGCCAGCTAATCGATGCTAACATGCTACGCTAATCGATGCTAACATGCTATTTACCGGCGGTGCTAAAGCAGACATGGCACAGAGATGTATGGATAACCTGCAGATGCATTTGCAACGATAGTCAACCAAATCACAAAGGTGAGTTTTGTTGATGTTGACTGCCAGCTAATCGATGCTAACATGCTACGCTAATCGATGCTAACATGCTATTTACCGGCGGTGCTAAAGCAGACATGGCACAGAGATGTATGGATAACCTGCAGATGTATTTGCAACAATTAAGTCAACCAAATCACAAAGGTGAGTTTTGTTGATGTTGACTGCCAGCTAATCGATGCTAACATGCTACGCTAATCGATGCTAACATGCTATTTACCGGCGGTGCTAAAGCAGACATGGCACAGAGATGTATGGATAACCTGCAGATGTATTTGCAACAATTAAGTCAACCAAATCACAAAGGTGAGTTTTGTTGATGTTGACTGCCAGCTAATCGATGCTAACATGCTACGCTAATCGATGCTAACATGCTATTTACCGGCGGTGCTAAAGCAGACATGGCACAGAGATGTATGGATAACCTGTAGATGCATTTGCAACTATATTACGTTTCCTTCCACCCACATTTAATGCGAAACAAACACTTACCAATCGACGGATTTAAGTTGCTCCAGTGTCAAAAGATGCGAAAGTCCTGATCGTTTAGTCCGCACATTTTACCGGCGATGCTAACGCAGCTATTCGGCCATGCTATGGCTATGAATAGCGTCAGTAGCTATTCGCTCAATAGCTTCAGTTTCTTCTTCAATACTTTCATACTCCAACCATCTGTTTCAATACATGCGTAATCTGTTGAATCGCTTAAGTCGCTGAAATCCGAGTTTGAATCCGAGCTAATGTCGCTATATCTTGCAGTGGTATTCCCATTGTTTGTTTACATTGGCAGCACTGTGTGACGTCACAGGGAAATGGATAGTGGTTTCCAAGATAGCGAAAATAAGGCACTTTAAAGCTTTATTTAGGGATATTCCGGGGCGTTTGGAAAAACACTTCAAAAAATACAACAAGCCACTGGGAACTGTTTTTTATTGTTTTTAACCCTTTTGAAATTGTGATAATGTTCCCCTTTAAGACTCCATTGTTTCCTGTTTTTGCACTTGTTTTGTTTCCATGACTACCCATCAGTTTTCACCTGTCTTTATGTCACGCACCTGTCTCACGTTTTGCACTCGCACACCTGCCACTAATCACCACAGCATTATTTAAACCTGTAGTTGCCAGGTAGACAGCCTGGCAACTTTATCTCTACTCACGTCATGCCATGTTACTTTTACTCCCTTCATGCCATGCCTGTTAATCATACTGTCCATAGTTTCCCTCCTGCCCATGTCACATAGGTTTTTGTTTTTTTTATGTCACAGTTATTGAGTTTTGCTTTTTGTCCATAGTTCTGCCTGTGTGCTAGTTTTTGTTTTCATTAGTCAAGTTTGTTCTCCACCATTGTGCGCGCCTTTTGTTTGCCTTTTTTTTTAGTTAGTGTTAAAATAAAAGATGTCTTTACCTTCACGAATTGCCCGTGCCAGCTTTCCTTTGCCTTCCAGAAAAACAAACCCCCAAGTCCACGTATTGACGGTTTCATGTTTAGTTTTTACTCATTTTTACTCATCGCTTTTATCTAGTTTGCACTTCGTAATATTACTATTATCATTATTATCAACTCCTCTTTTCCTCATTCTTTTTTTCCCCTATTTTTAATGATGTTAGATCTCTGTTGTGTTGTTTTTGTTAATGTTGTTGTTGTTGTTGTGGACAAGTGTTGTAAATGAGCTTTGGCTACAAACACTAAGATGCATACATTGGGTAACTGTTTCAAATATCTATGTTTCTGTATCCGGCCCTATTTCAAATAAACCTTTATATATATGTATATATGTCAAGGTGTGTATATATATATATATAATATACACACACACATATATGTATGTGTGTGTATATATATATATATATGTGTGTGTATATATATATATATATATATATATGTATATATGTATATATATGTGTGTGTATATATATATATATATATATATATGTATATATGTATATATGTATATATATATATATATATATATATATATGTGTGTATATATATACATGTATATATATATATACATGTATATGTATATATATATATACATATGTATATACATGTATATATATATACACATGTATATATATGTATAAACACATTTACATACACATAAACTATTCCGCCCATAAAGCCCTCTAAAAAACATACAAAAACCTCCAACAATACTTAATTAGCATTTTGTGCCCTGAATAATAAGCAAGTATTAGCAATATTGTTAATATAATCGCTAACACAGAGAGCTAGCTTATTAAGCTTAATAACTAGCTTATTCTGCTATATTGACGTATCGACCTGGTGAGCTGCTGCATTGCTTCGGAGTTGGTGAAAGTTAGAGTATAAATCATGCCTCACATCTGGATAGTAGGATGTTGGGGACATAAACAAGAAGTTGGCCAACTTTGACATTTAACTTACAATCGAAGATGGCGAAAAATTGTTTCTTTTTTTGATTTATTTTAACCTGCGCAAGAATTATGATTAATTCTTCATCTAAACGGGAAGATACAAACATCCCGTCAGTCGCCATCCCAGTGAGGGCAGACATTGTACAGTAAGTGCTTGTTGTATTATGTTTGTAGTTTGTATTTCTTGTTTAGCACCTAGCAATACTGCTACATTTATGAAAACTGGGTCTGTTTAGCAGACAGCTTCTAAAACATGGAGCTCATCCTCCTTATCATTAGGGAAGTCCATCTATTATCTATTCTAATCTACTGACATGTCCAGCCCACTTCCACTTATTTCATTTGATAGTTCTCATAATGTCTTGGACTTGCGTTTGTTTTCTCACCCATTCATTTGTTTTTCTGTCTTTATATGTGATTCCCAGCATGTTTCTTTCCATGTTGTGTTGTGCTGCTGCTATTTTCTTTTCTATTTTATTTGACAATGCCCAGGTTTCAGCTCCATATGTCATGTTGGTAACACACATTAAGTCATGTTGGTAACACACATTAAGTCATGTTGGTAACACACATTGATTAAAGACCTTTCTTTTTAGGCTTAACAGTATTTGTCCTCTCATGATGTTGCTCAGTTGTCCATGTTGGCACCAGACCAATCTGATTCTCCTCCCTATCTCCTGTTCTTGACTCTTTTCTTTCAGGCTAAATCTCTGCCCCAGATGGATCAACCAATCAATCAATGTGTATCTATATAGCCCTAAATACGATGTATTCATCAACTTCATCAATTTCATTTCCATTAAGAGTCACAGGTCCATGAGGTACCATGGAATTTGCCATGACTTTTGTTTTCTTCATATTCATTTTCATTCTTCCTTATATCCAGGCTAAAAAAGATAAGGCTTTAAAAGGATTATTTGTCACAAAGTAGTCTTTTTTGGCTTTCGCAAAGTCGACATGAGCCGTAGTTGTTGTTGTTGTTGTTGTTGTATGACATAACAAACGTGGTGATGTGCCTGGGAAATTAAAATGTTGTTGTATGCTTAAATTTAATATGTAAATGAAAATATAAATATTAGTTATTATGAATGTTACTACATGACATATATACTTACATCATGTATATATTACATGTTATTATGAATGTTACTACATGACATATATACTTACATCATGTATATATTACATGTTATTATGAATGTTACTAGATACTACATATATACTTACATCATGTATATATTACATGTTATTATGAATGTTACTAGATACTACATATATACTTACATCATGTATATAAAAAGATGATGGAGGCTTTTTGAGCTTTTTCATCAACTCCCACGAGCTCCAATGTTAGCTGACTTATGCTAGTTTATTTACGTGTTAGAATGCATAAAAACACATGTATTCTTTTCTTATATAACGGTAGTGAATGAAAAACAAAATGAATAAAAAGAGTCTTACAGCAGCTCTAATATTGAATTCCTGGATGGACGATATGTTGAATATTGTTTTAGACAGTTCATATTTGTTGAGACGCGCACACAGGCTTTTCTCTCCATGGCAACGATCATCTACTTCTTGATACAACGCCGCAGCCATTTATGCCTAACTGTGCCACTTATCAAACGTGCTAAATATTGACGCCAAAACAGCGGCTGCAACAGTTTTAGGCTTGTTAAAAATCACATGGCGGGCGCTGAATAATTACAGTGAATGTCTCTTTCCTCCGTTGTAATTATCTGCCTGCATTCTGCATCTTCATGAAGACAAAGAGGCTAAATGGGTTGCATGAGCTTATTTCGGGAGACACAAACTTCAGCCTACAAGCTTACTAGGTGACTATCAAGTTTGCAAGAATATACACACAAACACTTGGTAGATCAGGCCTGTTGTCTAATAAGCCGCCCCTGATTATGCTCCTTTGTACTCTGGTTTTAATTTGCAACATTTTAGTGATGGACCGGGAGCTGTTATGCAGTTTTACTTACACAAGAATATCTTTTTTGCAGTCTTTAGGTGAAAACTTGACCTTAAAGCTGCTGGTCGTAACTTCCCCAGGGTACTTCCTGTCCTCCAAGTTCTCCTGGTCCTGGTCCTCGTCCTCAACGTCAGATGAAGTGTATGAGGTAACTGTATAATCCACCTGGTGACAGATGCCCAGGAATGAATCCATGAATAGCTGGCTTGCATTTATTCTCAACAAAAATATGCATGCTTCACTTTTGTTTTTGCTCTTTATTACGGAGCGTAGTTGGTGAATTCCCTAAATTCCTTCTTGAGAAATGTTGTTCTTCAACAATTTGCTCGGGCATTTGTTGACAAAGTGACGACCCTCGCCCCGTCCTTGTTTGTGAATGAGTGAGCATTTCACGGAAGCTTCTTTTATAGCCAATCATGGCACCCACCTGTTCCCAATTAGCCTGTTCACCTGTGGGACGTTCCAAATAAGTGTTTGATGAGCGTTCCTCAACTTTCTCACTCTTTTTTGCCACTTGTGCCAGCTTTTTTGAAACTTGTTGCAGGCATCAAATTCCAAATGAGCTAATATTTGCAACAAATAACATTTTCCAGTTGGAACGTTAATAATAATAATAATAATAATAATAATGGGGCTTCACGGTGGCAGAGGGGTTAGTGCGTCTGCCTCACAATACGAAGTTCCTGCAGTCCTGGGTTCAAATCCAGGCTCGGGATCTTTCTGTGTGGAGTTTGCATGTTCTTCCCGTGAATGCGTGGGTTCCCTCCGGGTACTCCGGCTTCCTCCCACCTCCAAAGACATGCACCTGGGGATAGGCCCCTCCCACCTCCAAAGACATGCACCTGGGGATAGGCCCCTCCCTCTTCAAAGACATGCACCTGGGGATAGGCCCCTCCCACCTCCAAAGGCATGCACCTGGGGATAGGCCCCTCCCACCTCCAAAGACATGCACCTGGGGATAGGCCCCTCCCACCTCCAAAGACATGCACCTGGGGATAGGCCCCTCCCACCTCCAAAGACATGCACCTGGGGATAGGCCCCTCCCACCTCCAAAGACATGCACCTGGGGATAGGCCCCTCCCACCTCCAAAGACATGCACCTGGGGATAGGCCCCTCCCACCTCCAAAGACATGCACCTGGGGATAGGCCCCTCCCACCTCCAAAGACATGCACCTGGGGATAGGCCCCTCCCACTTCCTAAGACATGCACCTGGGGATAGGCCCCTCCCTCTTCAAAGACATGCACCTGGGGATAGGCCCCTCCCTCTTCAAAGACATGCACCTGGGGATAGGCCCCTCCCACCTCCAAAGACATGCACCTGGGGATAGGTTGATTGGCAACACTAAATGGTCCCTAGTGTGTGAATGTTGTCTGTCTATCTGTGTTGGCCCTGCGATGAGGTGGCGACTTGTCCAGGGTGTACCCTGCCTTCGGCCCGATTGTAGCTAAGATAGGCGCCAGCGCCCCCCGCGACCCCGAAAGGGAATAAGCGGTAGAAAATGGATGGATGGATGGATGGATTAGATTTATATCGCGCTTTTCTATTGTTAAGATACTCAAAGCCCTCACAGAGAAGTTGGAACCCATCATTCATTCATTCGTTAAATATCTTGTCTTTGCAGTCTATTTAATTGAATATAAGTGGAAAATTATTTGTTGTATTCTCTTTTTATTTACACAAGGTGACAACTTCACTGCTTTTGGGCTTTATATAAAGTTGGTTTTATTCTGTTTTTATGTCATCTTTTGTATGACATTGTTATCGCAGTGGAGGTGACAAAAGAGATGGTGACAGTTACGGGGTGCATGAAGACCACTGCTGACAGGAAGTGAGGTAGTCCTGCTGCCTGCTGGCCAGAGACAACTACACACTGGGTTTCTGCCAACAATATTGGAGGGAAACATGACTTTGGTGTTCACTGAACAACTTCCAGATCTTCCAACTGAGTCGATTGAACAATATTTTTGTGTGTCGTTTGTACCTCATCGTGGCCTTCTTCCTTCACGCTGCTGGACTTGGTGAAGTCCAGTGGCCCCTCCCACTCAGGCTGGGTGTGGCCCTGAGATGACACACCCCCCGCGTGCTGGGAGGATGAGGACGAGGACGATGAAGGCTCCGGTGACTGCACGCTCTCTCTCTTGCTTTTCTTTATGCTGAGGTCCAAGGTGCCGTTCTCGTCCACTTCAATGTCGGCCTCCTGAAAACATGCACACCAACACACTCGGCAACTGGGCGACAAAAAGATCAATCAAACAAACAATCAATGTTTACTTATGGAGACCTTGTTGTTTTTTTCATTATTTTTTTTGTCATGAGAAAGGGAGGTTTTTTGGGTTGATGCACCAATTATAATCAATCAATTAATGTTTATTTATATAGCCCCAAATCACAAATGTCTCAAAGGACTGCACAAATCATTACGACTACAACATCCTCGGAAGAACCCACAAAAGGGCAAGGAAAACTCACACCCAGTGGGCAAGTGTATCTTGTGTTTTTTATGTTGATTTAATTAACAAAAAAAAAAAAAAAAAAAATTCTTCTGCGGCCCGGTGGTTGGGGACCACCGCTGTAAAATGCATCTGGGTGAGTAACATACAAATATAATTATTTATATTTCTTTTTATTAAAAAATGTGCTGTTTGATTGGGCAATAATTGTTGTCTGTGTCTAGTTTGTGATATAATGAACCCAGGTTTCCCAGTATTATGAAGTCAATTCCTCCAATTTATAATTAATAATGGCAGTTATCTTCTCCATTTTATATACGAACCCCGTTTCCATATGAGTTGGGAAATTGTGTTAGATGTAAATATAAACAGAATACAATGATTTGCAAATTCTTTTGAATGGTTGGTTTATTTTGAGCCATGCAAACAAAACAAGAGAATGACATAAAATACAAAAGAAATATATAAATACATTATTTTTACACCTACATTGAGAACATTACATGTGACTAATCTTTTGTAGATGTCAAGATTGGCTCAAAAGGGAGTGGGAAGAAGTCAACTAATTAGGTCCCACCCCTATACATATACAATACATATTTACAATATATAATACAATAATATATATAATATAATATTTTCAAGCCATATTCAGTTGAATATGCTACAAAGACAACATATTTGATGTTCAAACTCATATATATCTTTTGTTTTTGCAAATAATCATTAACTTTAGAATTTGATGCCAGCAACACGTGACAAAGAAGTTGGGAAAGGTGGCAATAAATACTGATAAAGTTGAGGAATGCTCATCAAACACTTATTTGGAACATCCCACAGGTGTGCAGGCTAATTGGGAACAGGTGGGTGCCATGATTAGCTATAAAAACAGCTTCCCAAAAAATGCTCAGTCTTTCACAAGAAAGGATGGGGCGAGGTACACCCCTTTGTCCACAACTGCGTGAGCAAATAGTCAAACAGTTTAAGAACAACCTTTCTCAAAGTGACATTGCAAGAAATTTAGGGATTTCAACATCTACGCTCCATAATATCATCAAAAGGTTCAGAGAATCTGGAGAAATCACTCCACGTAAGCGGCATGGCCGGAAACCAACACTGAATAACCGTGACCTTCCATCCCTCAGACGGCACTGTATCAAAAACCGACATCAATCTCTAAAGGATATCACCACATGGGCTCAGGAACACTTCAGAAAACCACTGTCACTAAATACAGTTGGTCGCTACATCTGTAAGTGCAAGTTAAAGCTCTACTATGCAAAATGAAAGCCATTTAAGCCATTAAGGGACGGCGTGGCGCAGTGGAAGAGTGGCCGTGCGCAACCCGAGGGTCACTGGTTCAAATCCCACCTAGAACCAACCTCGTCACGTCCGTTGTGTCCTGAGCAAGACACTTCACCCTTGCTCCTGATGGGTGCTGGTTAGCGCCTTGCATGGCAGCTCCCTCCATCAGTGTGTGAATGTGTGTGTGAATGTGGAAGTAGTGTCAAAGCGCTTTGAGTACCTTGAAGGTAGAAAAGCGCTATACAAGTACAACCCATTTATCATTTATTTTAATTTATCAACAACATCCAGAAACGCCGCCGGCTTCCATGGGCCCCGAGATCATCAAAGATGGACTGATGCAAAGTGGAAAAGTGTTTTGTGGTCTGACTAGTCCACATTTCAAATTTTTGGGGAAATATTCGACGCGAACCATCCAGACTTATCGACGCAAAGTTCAAAAGTCAGCATCTGTGATGGACGCCCCTGCTTATTTCAGCGAGACAATGCCAAGCCACATTCAGCATGTGTTACAACAGCGTTGTAGTAAAAGAGTATGGGTACTTTCCTGGCCCACCCCCAGTCCAGACCTGTCTCCCATGGAAAATGTGTGGCGCATTATGAAGCGTAAAATAGAACAGGTGAGACCCCGGACTGTTGAAGGACTGAAGCTCTACATAAAACAAGAATGGGAAAGAATTCCACTTTCAAAGCTTCAACAATTAAGTTTCCTCAGTTCCCAAACGTTTATTGAGTGTTGTTAAAAGAAAAGGTGATGTAACACAGTGGTGAACATGCCCTTTCCCAACTACTTTGGCACCTGTTGCAGCCATGAAATTCTAAGTTAATTATTATTTGCAAAAAAAATAAGTTTATGAGTTTGAACATGAAATATGTTGTCTTTGTAGCATATTCAACTGAATATGGCTTGAAAAGGATTTGCAAATCATTGTATTCTGTTTATATTTACATCTAACACAATTTCCCAACTCATATGGAAACTGGGTTTGTATGTTGAGTTTTCCATCCATTGCTTGAAAGTAAGACTGTGTTTTTCAGACTGGCTGAAAAAAGATTGACACTTGATGAACATCCTACTGGTGGTAAAAAGAACATTACCAGGAAATGGAAATCCCAGGAGAGCCCAACTTTGAAGCAATGCAGAGATTTTTAAAGAGGGCTTAATGGGCGATTGGTAGCTGCCTTGTGCTAGCAGTTTTCCCCTCTGTAGAATGCAGAAACAAGTGTGTTCTTGTCTCAGGTGAGGATCATGGATGTTGGTTCAAAATTCCCCCCAGAAGAGCATTTTCCCCTCAACCGCAGCAATGAAGAAGAGCAGGAAGTTGTACCTCGGTGCAGGTCTCCCTGGGGGGGGCGCTGAGGGTCTCGGGTCTTTCCCAGCAGCGAGTGGACAGGTTGAGGATGGCCGTGGCTGCCATGTGTGCCGCCTCCGCATCTTGACTGCAGTCGTACTCGTTGGACGACAAGGCGGTCTTGGCCACGGCTCCTGGTCCAGTCCGGCTTGGAGAGGAGGCCTTGATGAAGGGTTTAGCTGAGCGGGGTAGAGGTAAGGCAAAGGTTAGTTTCAACATTGTTGACTTTCACAGCAGACTAGTCCGGCACTCTATTGCTTTTGAGACGTGCACAGTTGACGGGGAGAGCGCTTAAAAGATCACAGCACATCATAGCAGTCCCTAGATAGTACGTGCGCAGGATGTGACATTACAGCGATCTGATTGGATGCTGGCTAAAAGCTTTCAGATGATGTCACTGTGACATAATACCTTGCTCTTGGATCTTGCTGGTGAACAAAAAAAAAAATCAGTGAGCTTCTTTGTTTTTAAAATCAAGGAACATTTTACAGTTTTGACAGTCAACATACTCGACCCTCGGCATTCTCGCCAGGCAAGATCAAAAATAAATAATGGTAAGTGAAAGGGAAGGAATATTGGAAATGTGGCTGGACTCCAAAATCAGAATCAGAATAGTTTTTATTGCCATCCATCCATCCATCCATCCATCATCTTCCGCTTATCCGAGGTCGGGTCGCGGGGGCAACAGCCTAAGCAGGGAAGCCCAGACTTCCCTCTCCCCAGCCACTTCGTCTAGCTCTTCCCGGGGGATCCCGAGGCGTTCCCAGGCCAGCCGGGAGACATAGTCTTCCCAACGTGTCCTGGGTCTTCCCCGTGGCCTCCTACCGGTTGGACGTGCCCTAAACACCTCCCTAGGGAGGCGTTCGGGTGGCATCCTGACCAGATGCCCGAACCACCTCATCTGGCTCCTCTCCATGTGGAGGAGCAGCGGCTTTACTTTGAGTTCCTCCCGGATGACAGAGCTTCTCACCCTATCTCTAAGGGAGAGACCCAAACTCATTTGGGCCGCTTGTACCCGTGATCTTGTCCTTTCGGTCATGACCCAAAGCTCATGACCATAGGTGAGGATGGGAACGTAGATCGACCGGTAAATTGAGAGCTTTGCCTTCCGGCTCAGCTCCTTCTTCACCACAACGGATTATTGCCATTGTTTGAAAACAGGTTCAAAAAGTAGGAATTTTTCTTGGTGCAATCGTGCAACTTAGAAGACATATAAGACAGAATAAGTAATAATAAATCATTAAATTATATAATTTAATATATATATAATTATATATAATATTGTATATTAATAATATAAATATTAAATAAAAATAACTGTTTTTCAACCACTGTGCCGCAGTAGATACAGTCTGGTGTGCCGTGGGAGATTATCTAATTTCACCTATTTGGGTTAAAAATATTTTTTGCAAAGCAGTAATTATAGTCTGCAAATGTTGTGTTGTTGTTGAGTGTTGCTGCTGTCTAGAGCTGGGCAGACTAACCGTGTAATACTCTTCCATATCAGTAGGTGGCAGCAGCTAGCTAATTGCTTTGTAGATGTCAGAAACAGCGGGAGGCAGGGTGCAGGTAAAAAGGTGTCTAATGCTTAAACCAAAAATAAACAAAAGGTGAGTGCCCTAAGAAAATGCTTTGAAGCTTAGGGAAGGCGATGCAGAACAAAACTAAAACTGAACTGGCGACAAAGTAAACAAAAACAGAATGCTGGACGACAGCAAAGACTTACTGTGGAGCAAAGACAATGTACATCCCAACATGACATGACAATCAACAATGTCCCCACAAGGAGGGAAAAACAATTTAAATATTACTGATTGATAAAACAAAGTAGATGCAGGATATATCGCTAAAAGGAAGATATGAAACTGCTACAGGAAAAAACCAAAAAAAAGAGATGAAGCCAGCAAAATAGGAGCGCAAGACAAGAAGTAAAACACTACACACAGGAAAAGAGAAAAAAAGTGCAAATAAGTCAGGGTGTGATGTGACAGGTGGTGACAGTACACCTACTTTGAGACAAGAGCTATAGTCATGCATGCTTGTTATGCTTTAAAGTCATATCCAACAATTTAAATTTAAAGTCATATCCAACAATTGCCACAACCAATTTTTACTGTCAACTAGAGATGCACGGTTTGTGGTCTCGTCCGCGGAGTCCGTGGATAAACCACGGGTCGGGCGGTTGGCATGACGAAAACATTTATTTTAATTAGATTCGGGCGGCTGGCGGTTGAACCATCCGGAAATATTTAATATACATGGTTCTGGGATCGGTATCCTTTGCCATTCAAAGAGCCATTTGAGACCCGTGTCTTAAAGCGAAGACGACAATAAGAGACGCTAATATTCTCTAGAACGACTGCCGGCAGTCACCCAGATAATAAGTATTAGAGCGTGCTATGAAGTCATTGGCTTTGTCGCCTACTACAACATGTACCATCTGCTTGTCAGTCCAGCATCATGTTGTGTGTGGTTTCTGTAACAACACGCACACGACTGCAAGGCATACTGGGTGACACAGAGTACACTAATGGTTGTGATATAAACTATTTTAACACTCCTAGTAATATGCACCACGCTGTGAAGCCACACCAAATAAGATTGACAAACACATTTTGGGAGAACATCCTCACAGTAACACAACATAAACGCAACACAACAAATACCCGGAATCCTTTGTATCCGTGACATATCCTGACTATTTTATACACCCCGCTAGCATCAACCCCCCCTGTGCGTCGGTAAGGTGGGCGGGGTTAGGGGTGCAGGGGTGTAAAATATATTCAGGGGTGTCACGGATACAAGGGATTATGGGTATTTATTGTGTTGCGTTTATGTTATGTTACTGTGAGGATGTTCTCCCGAAATGTGTTTGTCAATCTTGTCGGGTGTGGCTTCATATTAGTAAGTGTTAAAGTTGTTTATATCACAACCATCAGTGTACTCTGTGTCACCCAGTATGCCTTTCAATCTTGAACGTCTGATAGCGGAAGACGCACACAACATGTTGACAGACTAACAATCGGTCCGTACATGTTGTTGAAGGTGTCTAAGGCAATGGCTTCACAGCACGCCCTTATTCTTGTCATCAGGATGAACGATATTGGATAGTTGCAAGAACGTTAGCGGCTCCCATTGTCTTCATTACTCTGTGAAACAGGTTTAAATAGTTCTGTGAGTGGTAAAGGCGGACAGCCTCTGATGTATTTCAGCGGGCGGTTGGCGGGCGGGTACGGTTCTGATAAAATGTTGGTTCCGGTGGACGGCGGGTGGATGACGACTTTGGTGATGCGGATGCGGATGATATAATTGCCTATCCGCGCATCTCTACTGTTAACTGGGTTTCATTCTTGAATGATTTCTGCTGGTGGTGAGCCTCCGTATTCTTTTCAACGCAAAAAATGTGCCTTGGCTCAGAAAAGGTTGCAAAACACTGACGTAGAGCAGTGTTTTGCAACCACAGCTGGGAGACGTGTTTGTCAGCTGTGGTACTCAGGTGTAATACACAGTTCCACCACCTGTGGCAGTAATGACAATATAGAAACAAACAGAAGAAGTCTGCAGCTAAAGTAATTAAGACGTTTCTAAAGTGCAAAAATGATGACTCAAGTGGTGTAGCTGTGTTAATTTTGTACTTTTATTTTATTGACAGGTTATTTTAGAAATTGAGATAGGCACCAGCGCCCTCACGAACCCAAAGGGAATAAGTGGTAGAAAATGGATGGATAGATGGATGGATGGATTATTTAGTCCCTTCTTTTGCGCTATATATAGATCATTAATTCCAATGTTCTACTCTGGAGTGTAAAAGTTAGGCCCCAGGGTCAAACAGTTTAAGTTTAAACACTACGAGTGTTGTCCCGATACCAATAGTTTGGTACCAATACCAAAATGTATTTCCATACTTTTCAGCACTTTTCTAAATAAAGGGGACCACAAAAATGTCATTATTGTCTTTATTTGAACAAAAATGTTAGTGTAGATGAAACATATGTTTATTATTGTCATTTAGTCCTTCAATAAAATGTTGAACATACTAGACAACTTGTCTTTTAGTAGTAAGTAAACAAACAAAGACTCCTAATTAGTATGCAGTAACATATTGTCTCATTTATACACCTATTATTTGATACACATTATGAGGGACAAACTGTAAAAAATTATTATTAATCTACTCGTTCTTTTACTGTAAATATCTGCTTATTTTCTGTTTTAACATGTTCTATCTACACTTCTGTTCAAATGTAATAATGACTTATTCTTCTCTTCTTTGATACTTGACATTAGTTTGGGATGATACCACACATTTAGGTATCGCTGCGATACCAAGTAGTTACAGGATCATATAATAAAATAAAATGCCTAATAAACTAATAATAATATGGTTAAGAAATACTGATGTAAAGGGTAGGTGTCGCTCTGTTTTCTCTTTTAACATTTTTTATCTACACTTCTGTTAAAATGTAATAACTTATTATTCTATTCTTTGATACTTGACATTAGTTTTGGATGATACCACACATTTAGGTATCGATGCGATACCAAGTAGTTACAGGATCATATAATAAAATAAAATGCCTAATAGACTAATAATAATATGGTTAAGAAATACTGCTGTAAAGGGTAGGTGTCGCTCTGTTTTCTCTTTTAACATTTTTTATCTACACTTCTGTTAAAATGTAATAACTTATTATTCTATTCTTTGATACTTGACATTAGTTTTGGATGATACCACACATTTAGGTATCGATCTGATACCAAGTAGTTACAGGATCATACAATAAAATATAATTTTCTAATAAAGCAATAATAATATGGTTAAGAAATACTGATGTAAAGGGTAGGTGTCGTGCTATTTTCTCTTTTAACATGTTCTATCTACACTTCTGTTAAAATGTAATAATCACTTATTCTTCTCTTCTTTGATACTTGACATTAGTTTTAGATGGCGGTATAGTACCAAATATAATTCCTTAGTATAGCGGTACTATACTAGTGTACACTTCTACACACTAGTGATGGATGGAGTGGTACTATACTAGTGTACACTTCTACACACTAGTGACGGATGGAGCGGTACTATACTAGTGTTGTGTAGCCGTTATGTGATACCCAATGCTGACATCATGATCAGTGCGGTGGTGTTGTGTCTCCTCACTTTTGAAGGCTTTGGGTGAGGTTTCAGCGGCGGTGGTCTTTGGAACCAGCATACGCTTTCCAAACACCTGGACGTCAAAGCTTGCATAGTCGAAAGACACCTTGGAGTACTTCTCCAGCTCCTTGGCCAGGTTGGCCCGAGGCGTGGTGGTGACCGTGTTGGGCCCGTAGGTCCCGTACTGCGGGATCTCCAGCTGCTTCACGAAACACATCGGCCTGCAGGAGACAGTCCACATGTTAGTAGTCATAGCAAAGTTGGAGACAGTCCACATGTTAGTAGTCATAGCAAAGTTGGAGACAGTCCACATGTTAGTAGTCATAGCAAAGTTGGAGACAGTCCACATGTTAGTAGTCATAGCAAAGTTGGAGACAGTCCACATGTTAGTAGTCATAGCAAAGTTGGAGACAGTCCACATGTTAGTAGTCATAGCAACGTTGGAGACAGTCCACATGTTAGTAGTCATAGCAAAGTTGGAAACAGTCCACATGTTAGTAGTCATAGCAAAGTTGGAGACAGTCCACATGTTAGTAGTCATAGCAAAGTTGGAGACAGTCCACATGTTAGTAGTCATAGCAAAGTTGGAGACAGTCCACATGTTAGTAGTCATAGAAAAGTTGGAGACAGTCCACATGTTAGTAGTCATAGCAAAGTTGGAGACAGTCCACATGTTAGTAGTCATAGCAAAGTTGGAGACAGTCCACGTTAGTAGTCATAGCAAAGTTGGAGACAGTCCACATGTTAGTAGTCATAGCAAAGTTGGAGACAGTCCACATGTTAGTAGTCATAGCAAAGTTGGAGACAGTCCACATGTTAGTAGTCATAGCAAAGTTGGAGACAGTCCACATGTTAGTAGTCATAGCAAAGTTGGAGACAGTCCACATGTTAGTAGTCATAGCAAAGTTGGAGACAGTCCACATGTTAGTAGTCATAGCAAAGTTGGAGACAGTCCACATGTTAGTAGTCATAGCAAAGTTGGAGACAGTCCACATGTTAGTATTCATAGCAAAGTTGGAGACAGTCCACATGTTAGTATTCATAGCAAAGTTGGAGACAGTCCACATGTTAGTAGTCATAGCAAAGTTGGAGACAGTCCACATGTTAGTATTCATAGCAAAGTTGGAGACAGTCCACATGTTAGTAGTCATAGCAAAGTTGGAGACAGTCCACATGTTAGTAGTCATAGCAAAGTTGGAGACAGTCCACATGTTAGTAGTCATAGCAAAGTTGGAGACAGTCCACATGTTAGTAGTCATAGCAAAGTTGGAGACAGTCCACATGTTAGTAGTCATAGCAAAGTTGGAGACAGTCCACATGTTAGTAGTCATAGCAAAGTTGGAGACAGTCCACATGTTAGTAGTCATAGCAAAGTTGGAGACAGTCCACATGTTAGTGTTCATAGCAAAGTAGGAGACAGTCCACATGTTAGTATTCATAGCAAAGTTGGAGACAGTCCACATGTTAGTATTCATAGCAAAGTCGGAGACAGTCCACATGTTAGTAGTCATAGCAAAGTTGGAGACAGTCCACATGTTAGTAGTCATAGCAAAGTTGGAGACAGTCCACATGTTAGTGTTCATAACAAAGTTGGAGACAGTCCACATGTTAGTATTCATAGCAAAGTTGGAGACAGTCCACATGTTAGTAGTCATAGCAAAGTTGGAGACAGTCCACATGTTAGTGTTCATAGCAAAGTTGGAGACAGTCCACATGTTAGTAGTCATAGCAAAGTTGGAGACCGTCCACATGTTAGTGTTCATAGCAAAGTTGGAGACAGTCCACATGTTAGTGTTCATAGCAAAGTTGGAGACAGTCCACATGTTAGTAGTCATAGCAAAGTTGGAGACAGTCCACATGTTAGTATTCATAACAAAGTTGGAGACAGTCCACATGTTAGTATTCATAGCAAAGTTGGAGACAGTCCACATGTTAGTATTCATAGCAAAGTTGGAGACAGTCCACATGTTAGTGTTCATAACAAAGTTGGAGACAGTCCACATGTTAGTGTTCATAGCAAAGTTGGAGACAGTCCACATGTTAGTGTTCATAGCAAAGTTGGAGACAGTCCACATGTTAGTAGTCATAGCAAAGTTGGAGACAGTCCACATGTTAGTAGTCATAGCAAAGTTGGAGACAGTCCACATGTTAGTGTTCATAGCAAAGTAGGAGACAGTCCACATGTTAGTATTCATAGCAAAGTTGGAGACAGTCCACATGTTAGTATTCATAGCAAAGTCGGAGACAGTCCACATGTTAGTAGTCATAGCAAAGTTGGAGACAGTCCACATGTTAGTAGTCATAGCAAAGTTGGAGACAGTCCACATGTTAGTGTTCATAGCAAAGTTGGAGACAGTCCACATGTTAGTAGTCATAGCAAAGTTGGAGACCGTCCACATGTTAGTGTTCATAGCAAAGTTGGAGACAGTCCACATGTTAGTGTTCATAGCAAAGTTGGAGACAGTCCACATGTTAGTAGTCATAGCAAAGTTGGAGACAGTCCACATGTTAGTATTCATAACAAAGTTGGAGACAGTCCACATGTTAGTATTCATAGCAAAGTTGGAGACAGTCCACATGTTAGTGTTCATAGCAAAGTTGGAGACAGTCCACATGTTAGTGTTCATAACAAAGTTGGAGACAGTCCACATGTTAGTGTTCATAGCAAAGTTGGAGACAGTCCACATGTTAGTGTTCATAGCAAAGTTGGAGACAGTCCACATGTTAGTGTTCATAACAAAGTTGGAGACAGTCCACATGTTAGTATTCATAGCAAAGTTGGAGACAGTCCACATGTTAGTAGTCATAGCAAAGTTGGAGACAGTCCACATGTTAGTAGTCATAGCAAAGTTGGAGACAGTCCACATGTTAGTAGTCATTGCAAAGTTGGAGACAGTCCACATGTTAGTAGTCATAGCAAAGTTGTAGACAGTCCACATGTTAGTAGTCATAGCAAAGTTGGAGACAGTCCACATGTTAGTAGTCATTGCAAAGTTGGAGACAGTCCACATGTTAGTAGTCATAGCAAAGTTGGAGACAGTCCACATGTTAGTGTTCATAGCAAAGTTGGAGACAGTCCACATGTTAGTGTTCATAACAAAGTTGGAGACAGTCCACATGTTAGTATTCATAGCAAAGTTGGAGACAGTCCACATGTTAGTAGTCATAGCAAAGTTGGAGACAGTCCACATGTTAGTAGTCATAGCAAAGTTGGAGACAGTCCACATGTTAGTAGTCATTGCAAAGTTGGAGACAGTCCACATGTTAGTAGTCATAGCAAAGTTGTAGACAGTCCACATGTTAGTAGTCATTGCAAAGTTGGAGACAGTCCACATGTTAGTAGTCATTGCAAAGTTGGAGACAGTCCACATGTTAGTAGTCATAGCAAAGTTGGAGACAGTCCACATGTTAGTGTTCATAGCAAAGTTGGAGACAGTCCACATGTTAGTGTTCATAACAAAGTTGGAGACAGTCCACATGTTAGTATTCATAGCAAAGTTGGAGACAGTCCACATGTTAGTAGTCATAGCAAAGTTGGAGACAGTCCACATGTTAGTAGTCATAGCAAAGTTGGAGACAGTCCACATGTTAGTAGTCATTGCAAAGTTGGAGACAGTCCACATGTTAGTAGTCATAGCAAAGTTGTAGACAGTCCACATGTTAGTAGTCATAGCAAAGTTGGAGACAGTCCACATGTTAGTAGTCATTGCAAAGTTGGAGACAGTCCACATGTTAGTATTCATAGCAAAGTTGGAGACAGTCCACATGTTAGTAGTCATAGCAAAGTTGGAGACAGTCCACATGTTAGTAGTCATAGCAAAGTTGGAGACAGTCCACATGTTAGTAGTCATAGCAAAGTTGTAGACAGTCCACATGTTAGTAGTCATAGCAAAGTTGGAGACAGTCCACATGTTAGTAGTCATTGCAAAGTTGGAGACAGTCCACATGTTAGTAGTCATAGCAAAGTTGGAGACAGTCCACATGTTAGTGTTCATAGCAAAGTTGGAGACAGTCCACATGTTAGTGTTCATAACAAAGTTGGAGACAGTCCACATGTTAGTATTCATAGCAAAGTTGGAGACAGTCCACATGTTAGTAGTCATAGCAAAGTTGGAGACAGTCCACATGTTAGTAGTCATAGCAAAGTTGGAGACAGTCCACATGTTAGTAGTCATAGCAAAGTTGGAGACAGTCCACATGTTAGTAGTCATAGCAAAGTTGGAGACAGTCCACATGTTAGTAGTCATAGCAAAGTTGTAGACAGTCCACATGTTAGTAGTCATAGCAAAGTTGGAGACAGTCCACATGTTAGTAGTCATTGCAAAGTTGGAGACAGTCCACATGTTAGTATTCATAGCAAAGTTGGAGACAGTCCACATGTTAGTGTTCATAGCAAAGTTGGAGACAGTCCACATGTTAGTGTTCATAACAAAGTTGGAGACAGTCCACATGTTAGTGTTCATAGCAAAGTTGGAGACAGTCCACATGTTAGTGTTCATAGCAAAGTTGGAGACAGTCCACATGTTAGTGTTCATAGCAAAGTTGGAGACAGTCCACATGTTAGTGTTCATAGCAAAGTTGGAGACAGTCCACATGTTAGTAGTCATAGCAAAGTTGGAGACAGTCCACATGTTAGTAGTCATAGCAAAGTTGTAGACAGTCCACATGTTAGTAGTCATTGCAAAGTTGGAGACAGTCCACATGTTAGTAGTCATTGCAAAGTTGGAGACAGTCCACATGTTAGTAGTCATAGCAAAGTTGGAGACAGTCCACATGTTAGTGTTCATAGCAAAGTTGGAGACAGTCCACATGTTAGTGTTCATAACAAAGTTGGAGACAGTCCACATGTTAGTATTCATAGCAAAGTTGGAGACAGTCCACATGTTAGTAGTCATAGCAAAGTTGGAGACAGTCCACATGTTAGTAGTCATAGCAAAGTTGGAGACAGTCCACATGTTAGTAGTCATTGCAAAGTTGGAGACAGTCCACATGTTAGTAGTCATAGCAAAGTTGTAGACAGTCCACATGTTAGTAGTCATAGCAAAGTTGGAGACAGTCCACATGTTAGTAGTCATTGCAAAGTTGGAGACAGTCCACATGTTAGTAGTCATAGCAAAGTGAAAGCAGGCCAACCTGGATTGTACGCCGTGCAAGTTCCTTCCAAAATGTAGCGTTATTTATTTAGATTGTTTCTTGACAACATGTCTGTCTTTACACTGCATTACTTTTGCTACTTGCCACTTAGGGATGGGCACCTTTCCTTATTTCTACAATTTATACCAAAAAGTTCTATTTTGGTTTCATCTGACCACATGACATTCTCCCAATCCTCTGCTGTATCATCCGTGTATCCATTTTGGTATAAACTCAACTGGTGGTGTTTGGAGGAAGAAGAATACTGAGTTGCATCCCAAGAACACCATACCTACTGTGAAGCATGGGGGTGGAAACATCATGCTTTGGGGCTGTTTTTCTGCTAAGGGGACAGGACGATTGATCCGTGTTAAGGAAAGAATGAATGGGGCCATGTATCCTGAGATTTTGAGCCAAAACCCTCCTTCCATCAGTGAGAGCTTTGAATGGTTGACCAAATACTTATTTTCCACCATCATTTACAAATAAATTCTTTAAAATTCCTACAATGTGAATTCCTGGATTTTTTTTCCCACATTCTGTCTCTCACAGTTGAAGTGTACCTATGATGAAAATGACAGACCTCTGTCATCATTTGAAGTGGGAGAACTTGCACAATCGCTGGCTGACTAAATACTTTTTGGCCCCACTGTATGTATATATATATATATATATATATATATACATATATATATATATATATATAGGCAGCACGGTAGTAGAGGGGTTACTGCATCTGCCTCACAATACGAAGGTCCTGAGCAGTACTGGGTTCAATCCCGGGCTCGGGATCTTTCTGTGTGGAGTTTGTATGTTCTCCCCGTGAATGCGTGGGTTCCCTCCGGGTACTCCGGCTTCCTCCCGCCTCCAAAGACATTCACCTGGGGATAGGCCCCTCCCACTTCCAAAGACATGCACCTGGGGATAGGCCCCTCCTACCTCCAAAGACATGCACCTGGGGATAGGCCCCTCCCACCTCCAAAGACATGCACCTGGGGATAGGCCCCTCCCACCTCCAAAGACATGCACCTGGGGATAGGCCCCTCCCACCTCCAAAGACATGCACCTGGGGATAGGCCCCTCCCACCTCCAAAGACATGCACCTGGGGATAGGTTGATTGGCAACACTAAATGGTCCCTAGTGTGTGAATGTGAGTGTGAATGTTGTCCGTCTATCTGTGTTGGTCCTGCGATGAGGTAGCGACTTGTCCAGGGTGCACTCTGCCTTCCGCCTGAATGTAGCTGAGATATGGGTTGAACTGCCCTCCCATAAAATTGTCCAAAATATTTTGGTACCCTGGAGCATTCAAAGATCCTTTCACTGGAACTAAGGGGCCAAGCCCAACTCCTGACAAACAACCCCACACCATAATTCCTCCTCCACCAAATGTCACACTCGGCACAGTGCAGTCCGAAATGCAGCTTTCTCCTGGCAACCTCCAAACCCAGACTGGTCCATCAGATTGCCAGATGGAAAAGTGTGATTCATCAGTCCAGAGAAGGTGTCTCCGCTGCTCTAGAGTCCAGTGGTGATGTCCTTTACACCACTGCATCCCACGCTTTGCATGGGAC
Organism: Nerophis ophidion; assembly: GCF_033978795.1. Lineage (NCBI taxonomy): Eukaryota > Metazoa > Chordata > Actinopteri > Syngnathiformes > Syngnathidae > Nerophis > Nerophis ophidion. Next base: position 2,419,651 of record NC_084616.1, read on the forward strand.
TTGGTGATGTATGACTTAGGTCAAGCTGCTCGGCCATGAAACCCATTCCATGAAGCTCTCTGCATACTGTACGTGGGCTAATTGGAAGTTTGGAGCTGTGTAGCAAGTGACTGTGCAGAAAGTCTTTGCACTATGCTGACCTCTCTGGCACTTTACCTGGCCTACCACTTGCTGGCTGACTTGCTGTTGTTCCCAAACTCTTCACTTCTCTTAGAATAGGACATTTCACGACTGGATTTGTTGCACAGGCGGCATCCTGTGACAGTTCCATGCTGGAAATCACCGAAAGCGGCCCATTCTTTCACAAATGTTTGTAGAAAACAGTCTCCATGCTTAAGTGCTTGATTTGATACACCGGGCAAAGTGACTAGAACACCTGACTCATCATTCGGGTGGGTGGACAAATACCTTTGGCTATATATATATATATATATATATATATATGTATATATATATATATATATATATATATATATATATATATATATATATATATATATATATATATACATTTTAAATAGTTCAATAAGTGTGTGATAAGAATTGGAGTTTGTTTGGATGGTTTCAAGCAGCAGATGGCATAGGTTTAGTGGCATGGTGAACAATAAATAATAGCAAAGGTGTTACCTGAGCACTCTGTCAGAGTTGGAGGTGGGTTCACTGACTGGGGTCTGTAGATGGACCTGCTTGTCTGGGTTCTTGTTCAGCTTGGATGCAGCAGCAATGGGGCATCCGGACAGACTGGCAACATCAACACAATGACATGTTTACATGAAATCACAGAGAAAAAACAAGTTCATATAGTTGTTTTTTTAAACAAATTCCATTGGAAATCACTTGAGTTGAAATGTTTTGTGCAACAACACCAAGTCCTTCTTACAAAAGAAGGTATTCCCGGAGTGTGTAAAGTTGAACAAAAGCAACAATTTATCTTTATGAAAATAATTTGTTTTTGTTTTTGTTCAACTTTACACACTCAGGAAATACCTTCTTTTGTAACAAACACCAAGTCCTGGTTACAAAAGCTCTCGAGCCGCGGGTTGCCGACCCCCAGTCTACATTAAACATGCTTCAGTGATGACAGCGCCATTTTGTCCTACTCACTGCTATTTAAGCCTGTCTGTTTCTGTTGTTCGTGCTGGCGACTTTCTGTCAGTCCGTGGACTTTGGGGTTTGTTTTTCCGGAAGGCAAAGGAAAGTTGGCGCGGGCAAGACGTGAATGTAAGTACATATTTATTAATGACACTAACAAACTACAAAAAAAAAGCAAACAAAAGGTGCGCACAATGGCGGAAAACAAACGTGACTAATGAAAACAAAAACTAGCACAAAGGCAGAACTATGGACAAAAAGCAAAACTCGATAACTGTGACATCCATCCATCCATTTTCTACCGCTTATTCCCTTTCGGGGTCGCGGGGGGCGCTGGCGCCTATCTCAGCTACAATCGGGTGGAAGGCGGGGTACACCCTGGACAAGTCGCCACCTCATCGCAGGGCCAACACAGATAGACAGACAACATTCACACTCACATTCACACACTAGGGCCAATTTAGTGTTGCCAATCAACCTATCCCCAGGTGCATGTCTTTGGAGGTGGGAGGAAGCCGGAGTACCCGGAGGGAACCCACTGTGACATAAAAACCCAAAACTTACGTGGCATGGGTAGGAGGTAAAGTATGGACAGTATTACTGACAGGCATGGCATGGCATGAAGTAGAGGTAAAGTCGCCAGGACAAACAACAGAAACAGACTGGCTTAAATAGCAGTGACATGATCAGTGAAAATATGTGCGAGACTCAACACGTGAAACTAATGGGTTGCTATGGTGACCAAAGAGTCCAAAAACAAAATTGAACATGACTAAAACCAAACATGATCACACAGACATGACACAAGCTATTAAAAATAGCTGTATGTGCAGATTGCATCATTATGCCTCATTTGTAGCTATAATTGACCTAATTTAGTTCCTTTAATCTCAGAAGGGATTGACTTTTGTAATGGCCATTGAAAAGTATTAAACAGCATTATTCGAGCACATATTTTTTTCACGGAAATGTTTGTTGGCAAAACTCCTCAGTCAGCTTTTCAGCGCACCTTTGTGTTGAGTGCATGCTGAGTATATGGAGCGGCAGACCAACTTATTAAGCAACCAAACCCCAAAAATGAAAATTGCGCGCTAGCGCCCCCTAGGAAGAGACAAAAAACAGACTGCGTGTAACTTCCGTTAGGAATGTCGTAGAGACATGAAACAAAAACCTCTGTGTAGGTCTGACTTAGGCCTACATTTCCAATAGAATACTTCTATACCGAAAATCAACAGGAAGTTGGCAAAAACCCCTTCAAAACAAAATTTTTGCAAAGAATGCCTTTTTTGCCTCTTTGAACTGATATTTGACCCCCTTAAAATGCTTCAAAGTGCAAGTTAAAGCTATACTATGCCAAGCGAAAGCCATTTATCAACAACATCCAGAAACGCCAATCTGTAATTTGACCCCCTTAACATGCTTCAAAACTCCCCAAATTTGACACACACGTCGGTATGGAGCGGCAGACCAACTTATTAAGCAACCAAACCCCAAAAATGAAAATTGCGCGTTAGCGCCCCCTAGGGAGAGACAAAAAACAGACTGCTTGTAACTTCCGTTAGGAATGTCGTAGAGACATGAAACAAAAACCTCTATGTAGGTCTGACTTACACCTACATTTCCAATGTAAAACTTCTGTACCTAAAATCAACAGGAAGTTGGCAAAAACCCCTTCAAAACAAAATTTTGGCAAAAAATGCCTTTTTTGCCTCTTTGAACTGATATTTGACCCCCTTAAAATGCTTCGAAGTCCAAGTTAAAGCTATGCTATGCCAAGCGAAAGCCATTTATCAACAACATCCAGAAACTCCAATCTGTAATTTGACCCCCTTAACATGCTTCAAAACACACCAAATTTTACACACACATCAGGAATGGTGAAAATTGCCATCCAATAAAAAATCAAACCCCAAATATGAAAATTGTGCTTTAGCTCCCCCTAGGAAAAAAAACTGACAAAACTGCTTGTAAATTCTGTTAGGAATGTCGTAGAGTGATGAAATAAAAACTTCTATGTAGGTCTGACTAAGATCGGGACTCGGGACACGGCGGCGGCGGCCAACGGCGGACCCGACCAACGCTGCAGTAGTACAGTTCTGGTCTTAGTTTATTCCAAACATGCACAAAACTACAATAATTACAGCATGTTTGGAAAGGAGACTCTAACCCCTTTTTATATCAGCAATTATTAACACATTTGTTTGGACTCAATCTGTCACACGATAATGAAGAATTCAAGACATAAATCAGTGATACTTACATAAATAGACAAATGAGTGAGTTGTTAAATACATCAGTAAGAATAAATAAGGTTATCATGGAAAGTTAGTTATGTGGTTGACATTATGAGGTGAAGGAGATTGTCCTCGTTTAATAGTTGAAGATGTTAATCAGGGTTCTTGTTCTTTGTGAACAGTTTTTGAAAGTGGATCATTTTAGTATTTTGCTGGACTTTTTTTGCTGAATCCCTTCCATGATTAAATTCCACATACTTATAAGCTAAAGGTGTTAAATCAGGGGTGTCCAAACTTTTTCCACTGAGGGCCACACACTGAAGAATCAAAGCGAGCGGGGGCCATTTTGATATTTTTACATTTGAAAACCAATACAATAAATGTATAAAAAAGTCTACATTTATGCCTCCACTCAGGCTTGAACCCGGTAAAGCCAAAGGGTTTTGGTCAAAAAAATATTTAAAAAATTATCATTATTTTAGTATTATTATTATTCAAAGTTTAAATCTCTCGATCAACATGAAGTCTATCGGTCAAAAAAACGTTTTTAACATTTAAGTTGTATGCCCTTTTTGTCAAAGAAGAACCCAGGTTTTTTTTATAGAAAAATTCGCCTAATGTGCAATACTTTCCCACAATTAAATTTTTAAGTGGAATATTTAAGATTATAAAATAATTGGAGCCTTAAAAAGCTCAATAACTCATAACAACATTGACTTTTTTTGAGCAATGACACATACAAAAAAATACCACTAAAATTATTGGGGATCCAAAAGGGTTCCACTGATTAAAGTGTTAAAAAATAAATTAATGTTTTTTTACTGTTTACTTTTAGCACAATAATCTCGAGATCTACTTCAGATCTATCCTTTAAATTATAAGTTTGATTGTTGTTCATGTTTTTTGTTTGTTCGTTTTAGGCCATTTTTAAAAAAAAAACAGCTCAGTTTTTTATGTAGCAAACACAAAATATGCAACATTTTCCCCAAAGAATATCGCAAAGTGGAATATTTAATGTGACATAATTGGAGCCTTGAATAGGTCAATAATTCATAATGTTGTGATTCTGATTCATTATTATTTTTTAAAGAAAAAGCTGCATGGCAGCTTTGTGTTATTAGACTAAACCTTGCAACAAATTATTGTTACATTTCACCTGTTTGCTCTTTTATACCGCGTTTTTTTTTTGTTTGTTTTTTATCGTACTTTTAGAAAGTGTCGTGGGGCCGTTAAAAAATGCCCTGTGGGCCGGGCCGCACTTTGGACCCCCCTGTCTTAAATGTTGTACGTGCGTACAGACGTTTTATATCAGATTTTTCTCTTCTTTTGTTGAGAAAAATTGTTGTACATTCTTGGCTAGCAGGTCATAGTTAGCAGCGTACATTATTTTAGCACCGATTCATTGAATTTCACTATTTTTGATTCAATAAATAAAAGGTTTGAATTAGAAGTTGTAATATTGGATCGGTATGTTCATAGTAGCACACTTTGTGTATTATTCTAATGAGCCTTTTTTCAACTTCAATTATTGGCTCTATGTTTGTTTTATAAACATTTCCCCAAACTTCAACACAATATGTTAGAAACCTTGTTTCCATATGAGTTGGGAAATGGTGTTAGATGTAAATATAAACAGAATACAATGATTTGCAAATCCTTTTCAAGCCATATTCAGTTGAATATGCTACAAAGACAACATATTTCATGTTCAAACTCATAAACTTTTTTTTTTTTTGCAAATAATCATTAACTTTAGAATTTGATGCCAGCAACACGTGACAATGACGTTGGGAAAGGTGGCAATAAATACTGATAAAGTTGAGGAATGCTCATCAAACACTTATGTGGAACATCCCACAGGTGTGCAGGCTAATTGGGAACAGGTGGGTGCCATGATTGGCTATAAAAACAGCTTCCCAAAAAATGCTCAGTCTTTCACAAGAAAGGATGGGGCGAGGTACACCCCTTTGTCCACAACTGCGTGAGCAAATAGTCAAACAGTTTAAGAACAACCTTTCTCAAAGTGCAATTGCAAGAAATTTAGGGATTTCAACATCTACGCTCCATAATATCATCAAAAGGTTCAGAGAATCTGGAGAAATCACTCCACGTAAGCGGCATGGCCGGAAACCAACATTGAATGACCGTGACCTTCCATCCCTCAGACGGGACTGTATCAAAAACCGACATCAATTTCTAAAGGATATCACCACATGGGCTCAGGAACACTTCAGAAAACTGTCACTAAATACAGTTTGTCGCTACATCTGTAAGTGCAAGTTAAAGCTCTACTATGCAAAGCGAAAGCCATTTATCAACAACATCCAGAAACGCTGCCGGATTCTCTGGGCCTGAGATCATCTAAGATGGACTGATGCAAAGTGGAAAAGTGTTCTGTGGTCTGACGAGTCCACATTTCAAATTGTTTTTGGAAATATTGACATCTTGTCATCCGGACCAAAGGGGAAAAGAACCCTCCGGATTGTTATAGGCGCAAAGTTGAAAAGCCAGCATGTGTGATGGTATGGGGGTGCATTAGTGCCCAAGGCATGGCTAACTTACACATCTGTGAAGGCACCATTAATGCTGAAAGGTACATACAGCTTTTGGCACAACATATGCTGGCATCTAAGCGCCGTCTTTTTCATGGACGCCCCTGCTTATTTCAGCAAGACAATGTCAAGCCACATTCAGCACGTGTTACAACAGCGTGGCTTCATAGTAAAAGAGTGCGGGTACTTTCCTGGCCCGCCTGCAGTCCAAACCTGCAGTCCAGACCTGCATTATGAAGCGTAAAATAGGACAGCGGAGAACCCGGACTGTTGAAGGACTGAAGCTCTACATAAAACAAGAATGGGAAAGAATTCCACTTTCAAAGCTTCAAAAATTAGTTTCCTCAGTTCCCAAATGTTTATTGAGTGTTGTTAAAAGAAAAGGTGATGTAACACAGTGGTGAACATGCCCTTTCCCAACTACTTTGTCACGTGTTGCAGCCATGAAATTTTAATTTTATAATTTAAACATCAAATATGTTGTCTTTGTAGCATATTCAACTGAATATGGCTTGAAAAGGATTTGCAAATCATTGTATTCTGTTTATATTTACATCTAACACAATTTCCCAACTCATATGGAAACACGGTTTGTAGAAGCACCCTTTGTGTATTATTCTAATGACCCTTTTTTCAAGTTTAGATATTGGCTCTGTTTGTTTTATAAACTTTTCCCATTAACTTCAACACAATATGTTAAATATGGAACAAGAAAACAACATGTGCAGACATGTCTTATTCAGCATGTGTCTAACTTTATAAACAATTGCCATGGATTTGTACATTTAGCCCGCGTTATAGCAGAGAAGATGGAGTGAGTTGCAACCTGCGGTGTGTGTTGCGGTTGCTGTTGACATGACCTTGGCCTGTGCAGCCGGGGGTGGGGCACTTCAGGACGTTCTCATACATGGCCAGGACTACAGACACACAGCAGACAGAAAGGAGTGAGCCGGGCTTGCTTGAAACACTCTGGGCCAGTTAAAGACAGTACAGTAGTAGCACACTGCAGACGGTAGTGGAAGAGAAAAAGGTTAGTGGTATTAGTGCAAGTAGAACTCTTTGCAGCAGCATTAATAGTGCTAACGTGATTACTAAAGTTACTACAAATGAAACAAGACTTGAAGCAAAATATCACCAACTCTGAAAGCTCCTGCAGAACGACCTGTTAAGACAACAGTGTGGTGTTTGCCAAAGGACCGACACACTTGCAGGATTTCTAGTGTCCGTGTCTGCTTGTACTGCGTGTGCTTACCCTCGGGGGGGATTCTGTCCTTATGAGGACATCCAGACAGGCTGCGGTGGTGAGGGTACAGCCCGGTCACATGACCGGTGCCATCACACCCGGGGGTTGGACACTTCACTTCCTTCTTGTCTGAAAGGATGGAATCATCAGGAGTCCAGTTATTGTTGGACACAATCATGAGAAGGATCTGTCTGCCTCTCTTACAAAATACTCGTACACAGTACAGTACAGTACAGTACAGTACAGTACAGTACAATAAGTCATGCAGCTTGTACTCCAAAAAGCTCGTATTGTGAAAGCCTGTCAACCATTAAAATGAAATTATGATGTCACCGCTTCTTCCTTCCCAGAACAGCAGTTTTAACATGTACCGTATTTCCTTGAATTGCTGCCGGGTCAAACTCGTTTCGCAGAATATATAGAGCAGGGGTAGGGAACCTATGGCTCTAGAGCCAGATGTGGCTCTTTTGATGACTGCATCTGGCTCTCAGATAAATCTGAGCTGACATTGCTTAACATGATAAGTAATGAATAATTCCGCTGGTAATCACAGTGTCAAAAATAACGTTCAAAATATAAACATCCATCCATCATCTTCCGCTTATCCGAGGTCGGGTCGCGGGGGCAGCAGCCTAAGCAGGGAAGCCCAGACTTCCCTCTCCCCAGCCACTTCGTCTAGCTCTTCCCGGGGGATCCCGAGGCGTTCCCAGGCCAGCCGGGAGACATAGTCTTCCCAACGTGTCCTGGGTCTTCCCCGTGGCCTCTTACCGGTTGGACGTGCCCTAAACACCTCCCTAGGGAGGCGTTCGGGTGGCATCCTGACCAGATGCCCGAACCACCTCATCTGGCTCCTCTCCATGTGGAGGAGCAGCGGCTTTACTTTGAGTTCCTCCCGGATGGCAGAGCTTCTCACCCTATCTCTAAGGGAGAGACCCAAACTCATTTGGGCCGCTTGTACCCGTGATCTTATCCTTTCGGTCAAAAACCCAAAGTTCATGACCATAGGTGAGGATGGGAACGTAGATCGATCGGTAAATTGCGAGCTTTGCCTTCCGGCTCAGCTCCTTCTTCCCCACATTCTCATGCATTTTCATCCATCCATCCGGTTACTACCGCACCTGTTCAAGAAGTCGCATTAATGGTAAGAAGTGTATTATTTATTGTTGGTTAGCCTCAGAATAACAATGTTGAGAAGAATAAGAGACTTATTATACTCGAAAAAATGTTGGTCATTCTTAAAAATGCACACATATAGTTGAATTCAGTGTAAAAAAAATTAAATAATTACATGGCTCTCACGGAAATACTTTTAAAAATATTTAGCTTGTGTGGCTCTCTCAGCCAAAAAGGTTCCCGACCCCTGATGCAGCGCATGCTTAGCATTACGCTCGGTTCAGGATTAACGCCGGGTCAAACTCATTTCCCTAAATATTATTTTTAGTAGTGCATGCCGGGTCAAACTCGTCACGTCACGAGTGACACTTCACCTGTCATCATTTTCAAAATGGAGGAGGCTGATTTCAATCATTTGAAATCGCATAAAGGGAAGAAGATTAAGAGCTATTCAGTAGGATTTAAGGTCCAAGCTATTGAATATGCTAAAAAGAACAGTAAGCAGCTATGTTTTATTAATATACCGTAGCTGCGTGTGTCAAATAGGAGTCATTAAATGACTCCCGCCTCCTGGTGGTAGAGGGCGCTAGTGATCCTTCTTGCGACTACTCGGCTGCAGAAGAAGTGACAACAAGCAGCGATCCTTTATTTTTTCCTCTCGCTTGCACTTTTAACATGGAGGATTACATATCTAAAATAAAACAGTTTTCTAAACTGGACTTTCAATGGAAGCAGGAGGTAATAAAGGAAGATCTCCATCGAGACAGAGAGACTTTTAAAACTGAAGAAAGATAAGGAAGACTTCTATAAACAAGTTATCGATGCTTTTGATCATAAGGAGCTGCACATGGACTTCATTTATAAGTAAAGGTAAGACCATAATAACGTTTTTTTTATTAAATGTGCTTTTCATGATTGTATCCTTACATCACACTCAAATTTATAAGCCCAGGCCTAAATTTACTGCATTCCTTTGGTAAGCGCCGGAGTGAGAATAGTTTTAAATTAATTAGCTTCCCGGCGGCAATTCAAAGAACTACATCAACATGTGGTGTCAACCCAGTTTTGCTCGCCACCTAAATAATAACAATTAGCCGAGAGACAAGCTCGTTTCCTGAGAAGCTGCTCAGCTGAGGCAGGTGTGTCCCCAGGTGCAACTTTACTTGTTAGATGTTTTGTTGATGCATTGGAATTTTCTTCAAACAGGATGTGACCTTTAATTCCTACATAAACAAATATAAAGGGTTATAGAGTATGAAAATACTGTACATAACATCATATTTGTGTTTGTTAGAGCTTAGGCATTTGTCACCTGTTTCTTGGCTTCTATCATGGGGACGGCGTGGCGAAGTTGGGGGAGTGGCCGTGCCAGCAACCTGAGGGTTCCTGGTTCGATCCCCACCTTCTACCAACCTGGTCACGTTCGTTGTGTCCTTGGGTGAGAGACTTCACCCTTGCTCCTGATGGGTGCCGGTTAGCGCCTTGCATGGCAGCTCCCTCCATCAGTGTGTGAATGTGTGTGTGAATGGGTAAATGTGGAAGTAGTGTCAAAGCACTTTGAGTACCTTGAAGGTAGAAAGGCACTATACGAGTATAACCCATTTACTATTTATAATTTACCTTTATGTGTCAACATTTACTGTCAATTATCATCAGTTTACAAGCTAGTCCAGAATGCTGCTGTTTGAGTGTCGCCGAGAGCTTCAGACGAGGGAGCTCACAGCCATTAAGACTTCTTTGTGGTGTTTGGGAAAGGAGAGACCCCTGAATTAGCAGAGCACCACTAGTATTTACGGCAAATGATCATCATCAGCTGACAAGCTGGTCAGAATGCTGCTGCTCGAATGTCGCAGAGAGCTTACACTAGAGAGCTCACAGCTATTAAGACTTCTTTACGGTGTTTGAGAAAGGAGAGACCCCTGAATTAGCAGAGCACCACTATTATTTACTACAAATGATCATCATCAGCTGACAAGCTGGTCAGAATGCTGCTGCTCGAGTGTTGCAGAGCGCTCACAGCTATAAAGACTTCTTTGCGGTTTTTGGGAAAGGAGAGACCCCTGAATTAGCAGAGCACCACTAGTATTTACTGCAAATGATCATCATCAGCTGACGAGCTGGTCAGAATGCTGCTGCTTGAGTGTCGCAGAGAGCTCACAGCTATAAAGACTTCTTTGCGGTGTTTGGGAAATGTGAGTCCCCTGAATTAGCAGAGCACCACTAGTATTTACTGCAAATGATCATCATCAGCTGACAAGCTAGTCCAGAATGCTGATGTTCGAGTGTCGCCGAGAGCGTCAGACGAGGGAGCTCACAGCCATTAAGACTTCTTTGCGGTGTTTGGGAAAGGAGAGACCCCTGAATTAGCAGAGCACCACTAGTATTTACGGCAAATGATCATCATCAGCTGACAAGCTGGTCAGAATGCTGCTGCTCGAGTGTCACAGAGAGCTTACACTAGAGAGCTCACAGCTATAAAGACTTCTTTGCGGTTTTTGGGAAAGGACAGACCCCTGAATTAGCAGAGCACCACTAGTATTTACTGCAAATGATCATCATCAGCTGACAAGCTGGTCAGAATGCTGCTGCTCGAATGTCGCAGAGAGCTTACACTAGAGAGCTCACAGCTATTAAGACTTCTTTGCGGTGTTTGGGAAAGGAGAGACCCCTGAATTAGCAGAGCACCACTAGTGTTTACTGCAAATGATCATCATCAGCTGACAAGCTGGTCAGAATGCTGCTGCTCGAATGCCGCAGAGAGCTTACACTAGAGAGCTCACAGCTATTAAGACTTCTTTACGGGGTTTGGGAAAGGAGAGACCCCTGAATTAGCAGAGCACCACTAGTATTTACTGCAAATGATCATCATCAGCTTACAAGCTAGTCCAGAATGCTGCTGTTCGAGTGTCGCCGAGAGCTTCAGACAAGGGAGCTCACAGCTATTAAGACTTCTTTGCTGTGTTTGGGAAAGGAGAGACCCCTGAATTAGCAGAGCACCACTAGTATTTACTGCAAATGATCATCATCAGCTGACAAGCTGGTCAGAATGCTGCTGCTCGAATGTCGCAGAGAGCTTACACTAGAGAGCTCACAGCTATAAAGACTTCTTTGCGGTTTTTGGGAAAGGAGAGACCCCTGAATTAGCAGAGCACCACTAGTATTTACTGCAAATGATCATCATCAGCTGACAAGCTGGTCAGAATGCTGCTGCTCGAATGTCGCAGAGAGCTTACACTAGAGAGCTCACAGCTATAAAGACTTCTTTGCGGTTTTTGGGAAAGGAGAGACCCCTGAATTAGCAGAGCACCACTAGTATTTACTGCAAATGATCATCATCAGCTGACAAGCTGGTCAGAATGCTGCTGCTCGAATGTCGCAGAGAGCTTACACTAGAGAGCTCACAGCTATTAAGACTGCATTGCGGTGTTTGGGAAAGGAGAGACCCCTGAATTAGCAGAGCACCACTATTATTTACTACAAATGATCATCATCAGCTGACATGCTGGTCAGAATGCTGCTGCTCGAGTGTTGCAGAGCGCTCACAGCTATAAAGACTTCTTTGCGGTTTTTGGGAAAGGAGAGACCCTTGAATTAGCAGAGCACCACTAGTATTTACTGCAAATGATCATCATCAGCTGACAAGCTAGTCAGAATGCTGCTGCTCGAGTGTCGCAGAGAGCTCACAGCTATAAAGACTTCTTTGCGGTGTTTGGGAAATGAGAGACCCCTGAATTAGCAGAGCACCACTAGTATTTACTGCAAATGATCATCATCAGCTGACAAGCTGGTCAGAATGCTGCTGCTCGAGTGTCGCGGAGAGCTCATAGCTATAAAGACTTCTTTGCGGTGTTTGGGAAATGAGAGACCCCTGAATTAGCAGAGCACCACTAGTATTTACTGCAAATGATCATCATCAGCTGACGAGCTGGTCAGAATGCTGCTGCTCGAGTGTTGCAGAGAGCTTACACTAGAGAGCTCACAGCTATTAAGACTTCTTTGCGGTGTTTGGGAAAGGAGAGACCCCTGAATTAGCAGAGCACCACTAGTATTTACTGCAAATGATCATCATCAGCTGACAAGCTGGTCAGAATGCTGCTGCTCGAATGTCGCAGAGAGCTTACACTAGAGAGCTCACAGCTATAAAGACTTCTTTGCTGTGTTTGGGAAATGAGAGACCCCTGAACTAGCAGAGCACCACTAGTATTTACTGCAAATGATCATCATCAGCTGACAAGCTGGTCAGAATGCTGCTGCTCGAGTGTCGCAGAGAGCTTACACTAGAGAGCTCACAGCTATTAAGACTTCTTTGCGGTGTTTGGGAAAGGAGAGACCCCTGAATTAGCAGAGCACCACTAGTATTTACTGCAAATGATCATCATCAGCTGACGAGCTGGTCAGAATGCTGCTGCTCGAATGTCGCAGAGAGCTTACACTAGAGAGCTCACAGCTATTAAGACTTCTTTGCGGTGTTTGGGACCCCTGAATTAGCAGAGCACCAGTAGTATTTGACAAGCTGGTCAGAATGCTGCTGCTCGAGTGTCGCAGAGAGCCTACACTAGAGAGCTCACAGCTATTAAGACTTCTTTGCGGTGTTTGGGACCCCTGAATTAGCAGAGCACCAGTAGTATTTGACAAGCTGGTCAGAATGCTGCTGCTCGAGTGTCGCAGAGAGCTTACACTAGAGAGCTCACAGCTATTAAGACTTCTTTGCGGTGTTTGGGACCCCAGAATTAGCAGAGCACCAGTAGTATTATCAAAGTGTGTGCAGTAAATGTGAAAGAGCACCTTTGCTGTAGTGAGAGCTGCGCCGCACCGCTCCGTCGGAGCTCTTGCCGGGGCTGTCGTAGTTCTGGTAGTCCTGGGAGCTCTGACCCTCCGTCCCCTCGCCGGCCTTCAAGGCGATGGCTTGCTCCAGCAGGCCCAGGTTGCCTCGAGTCATGTCCCAGTTCTCCGAATCGTCGGTGATCCCGGAACCCTCCGAGATAAAATCGGGCCCCTCTTCCTCGTCGTCGTCTTCCTCGTCGTCGTCCTCTTCGGAGCGCACCTCAATGACCACAGTGGCCGGGGAGACTTTGCCAGAACAATGGTCCTCCTCCTCCTCCTCCTCCTCCTCCTCCTCCTCTTCGTCCGCCGGCACCTTTCTTGCTTCCTCCTCCTCCTTGGTGTCTTCTTCAGTCATGGGAGAGCAGACCTTTTCTTCATCAAGAGATTCCTGAGATGTTTGACTGTGTGGACTCATGGAGTAAAGAGTATCCACCTCTTGTTGGACCCTCTCCTCTTCATCGTCCTCCTCCTCCTCCTCCTCGTCCTCCTTCAGCTCCCTCCTTCTCTGCTCTTCTGCTGACTGGTTGACCTGGTGATGGTTGTAATGACCTGTGGAGTATTGATGGTCTGAGTTTTCCTGGCTTAGCATCTGCCTTCCTACTGCTCTGTTGTCCACAAACTGATGTTCTTCAATCTGCTCTTCTTCTTCTTCGTCCTCCTCCTCTTCTTTTGTATGTTCCAGTTCAGTTCTCCCAAAATCCCTCGGCCCCGTTGTCTCTCTATCTTGGATTGTGTCCGGCCTATTATTGCTTGCCTCATGATTATCCTCAGCCAGTTGTTCCGGGCTCACCGACGTCTCGTCCTTACCGGTTTTCTCGGTCACAACTTCATTGTCCGTCTCCACCGTGATGCTGTCCTCCTCTCTCGTCGTGGAACAGACCACAGTTTCTGCCACATTGTCTTCCTTCATAAATGGGGAACAGTGGTCTGTGGATCAAGAGGAACCAGAGTATGATAACTCGCATTAAAGATAAACCACAACCTTTTCTTTGGACTTTTACAGATACTTGGTATTTTGACGTCTATCAGTATGGGCATTTTTTGTACAACTGCAACACAATAACTGTTGGAATAATGATAAAGAAGTTATCACACAACTCTTATGCTTAAAGGCTGTTGCTCTAGTTATCTATTGTGCTCAAGCTGTACTTTTTCTGTTTCGTGCAAGAGCACACAACTTGCTATCTTCCACGGCATGTTTAGAGTGGCCTCGCTGCAGATGTTTTCTGTCTTTCAGCTTGCTAACAGCTAAGGACGAACCAGCACCTCAACGAAGATAAGGCATATATCAACAGCAGGCGGACAAAGCAGAGACAGGGTGCAATCACAAGGCCTCCAGCACATTTCCGTTCTGAATAATCACGTATTGTGCGCACTGAGCTGCTCGCATAATGTGTGACCCCCCCTTTAGAAGCAGCCTCAGCGATGTAACTAAAGAACTCCTAAACTGAATAAATAGAGGAGAACGTGGGCTGTTCCTCAGAGCACAGGGTGAGACTGTAACGGAGTGTGCAGCTCCATACGTTCTCCTCATGAGCAAAATTGAAACCTGTCTCTGCCTGATTCCTTGCTTCTTGTTCTGTTTAATAGATAGTTCGGTGCTTAAACCTGACAATTACATTAGCAGATACAATATTATTATTTTTTTCCACTTTGTTGCACTGTTATTATTTTCATGTTCCAATTTATTTATTTTTTTTACTTTTTATTCGACTCCTTTTAACTTATTGCTTTTGCACTATCTTGTTTAGCTCATTCATTTTTTATGTTCTTTTTTTGTTTTTGTTTAGTTTTTTGCTCCATGCTTTTTAACCTGTAAAGCACTTTGGTTCAATTTAAAAATTGTTGTAAATGTGCTATATAAATAAAGTTGCCTTGCCAAATATGTAAACATATGATAGCTGTATTTACTAATAAAAAAATAATAATGAGTAAACTAGATCCAAGTTTCTTAACCATTGTTGGGCCGCAAGCGCCCCCTAGCGTGCCGGGGAAAATAGTTTTTCTCAGTTGTAATACACTTTTCCACCACTTAAGGGCAGTAATGAGAATCTCAAACAAACAGAAGAAGTCTGGTGCTAAAGTCATAGACAAGTTTTTTTAAGAGCAAAAATTATGACTAAGCGAGAAGCTGCATTTTATATTTCACTTTAATTAAATTCACATATTTTTTCATTATCAAATGTATTTATTTACATAAATGTATATTTCATCAGTTATCTATATCATTTGACAAGTTTGGAAAATGTAAGCGGGTTTGATATGATTATTGAATGTGATTCAAATCAAGAGTAAGAGAGTGGGGTCCGAGTCCCTCTGTTGTGGACAAGTTGGGCTCAGATGTCAAAAAGGTTTAGAACCCTTAAATTAGGAAGTGAGAACCACCGCTAAAGCACCCCTTCTTTTTAGACCTGCACGAGAAAAGGTCCCTTTAGTGCTAGAGCCCATTAAAAAAAAAATTCAATTAAGAATATAAAATTATTTCATTGTCATTTAATTATGTTCAAATATGCTTTGATATCTGTTTTTATATCTGACAGGGCATTTATTTGAGTTCTTGTGAGAATTCTTCCTCAGCTGCTTTTACTGCCCCCCAAAAAACCCAACTGCCATCCATCCATTTCCTTCCGCTTATCCGAGGTCGGTTAGCGGGGGCAGCAGCCTAAGCAGAGAAGCCTGGACTTCCCTCTCCCCAGCCACTTGGTCCAGCTCCGCCCGGTGGATCCTGAGGCCTTCCCAGACCATGTCCTGGGTCTTCCCCAGGGCCTCCTGCCGGTTGGACGTGCCCTAAACACCTCCCTAGGGAGATGTTCGGGTGGCATCCTGACCAGATGCCCGAACCACCTCACCTGGCTCCTCTCCATGTGAAAGAGCAGCGGCTTTACTTTGAGTTCCTCCCGGATGACAGAGCTTCTCACCCTATCTCTAAGGGAGAGACCCAAACTCATTTGGGCCGCTTGTACCCGTGATCTTATCCTTTCGGTCATGACCCAAAGCTCATGACCATAGGTGAGGATGGGAACGTAGATGGACCGGTAAATTGAGAGCTTTGCCTTCTGGCTCAGCTCCTTCTTCACCACAACGGATCGGTACAACGTCCGCATTACTGAAGACGCCGCACCGATCCGCCTGTCGATCTCACGATCCACTCTTCCCTCACTCGTGAACAAGACTCCGAGGTACATGACCTCCTCCACATGGGGCAGGGTCTCCTCCCCAACCCGGAGATGGCACTCCACCCTTTTCCGGGCGAGAACCATGGACTCGGACTTGGAGGTGCTGATTCTCATTCCGGTCGCTTCACACTCGGCTGCGAACCGATCCAGTGAGAGCTGAAGATCCCGGTCAGATGAAGCCATCAGGACCACATCATCTGCAAAAAGCAGAGACCTAATCCTGCGGCCACCAAACCGGAACCCCTCAACGCCTTGACTGCGCCTAGAAATTCTGTCCATAAAAGTTATGAACAGAATCGGTGACAAAGGACAGCCTTGGCGGAGTCCAACCCTCACTGGAAACGTGTTCGACTTACTGCCGGCAATGCGGACCAAGTTCTGACACTGATCATACAGGGAGTGGACCGCCACAATAAGACAGTCCGATACCCCATACTCTCTGAGCACTCCCCACAGGACTTCCCGAGGGACACGGTCCAATGCCTTCTCCAAGTCCACAAAGCACATGTAGACTGGTTGGGCAAACTCCCATGCACCCTCAAGAACCCTGCCGAGAGTATAGAGCTGGTCCACAGTTCCACGACCAGGACGAAAACCACACTGTTCCTCCTGAATCCGAGGTTCCACTATCCGACGTAGCCTCCTCTCTAGTACACCTGAATAAACCTTACCAGGAAGGCTGAGGAGTGTGATCCCAGGATAGTTGGAACACACCCTCCGGTTCCCCTTCTTACAGAGAGGGACCACCACCCCGGTCTGCCAATCCAGAGGTACCACCCCCGATGTCAACCAAGACAGCCCCACAGCATCCAGAGCCTTAAGGAACTCCGGGCGGGTCTCATCCACCCCTGGGGCCTTGCCACCGAGGAGCTTTTTAACTACCTCAGCAACCTCAGCCCCAGAAATAGGACCTGAGTCCACCACAAATTCCCCAGGCACTGCTTGCTAATAGGAAGACCTGTTGGTGGGATTGAGGAGGTCTTCAAAGTATTCCTTCCACCGATCCACAACAGAACACCATCCGCACCATTCACGGTGTTGATAGTGTACTGCTGGGAGCGGACCGCCACAATCAAACAGTCCAATACCTCATACTCTGACCACTCCCCACAGGACTTCCCAGGGGACACGGTCCAATGCCTCCTCCAAGTCCACATAAAGAAGACATTTAAAAAGAATTACTGCAAATGAATATGTGTTCCTTGTCTCCACTTACTTGGTATTGATTCTGGTTCGCTGCTTGGAAGACATTTCTTCTTCTCTTGGAGGTCTTCCTCTTCTTTCTCCTCCTCCAGCTCGTTGTCTTCCTGCTCGATGTGGTGGTGTGGTGTGAACACTTCTTCTTCCTCCTCCATTACAGCAGACTGGCCTTTCTTCTTGGGAGTAGTCTGGTTCTCCTCAGCCTCTTCCAGCTTCCTCCTCTTCACGGTTGGACATCCCAGGGCGCTGAGAAGGTAAGGAAGGCAGCACACTAAGATCAATCATTCATTCACCAGTGCATTTTCTACCAAGCATCATTGGAACCCTTCCCGTTTTTACGGAGATGTCCTGGGTTTTGTGCGGTTTTTCCTGGATTTTGCCATTCGTGAAAAAAGTACTGGGGGTTGGACTAGAGACAGTCCAGTCCTTATGTGAGTTCATCAAAACAACGCAACAAAGATGGATGGACATTTTTGATTGATTGATTGGAACTTTCATTAGTAGATTGCACAGTACAGTACATATTATTAGTAGATTGCACAGTACAGTACATATTATTAGTAGATTGCACAGTACAGTACATATTATTAGTAGATTGCACAGTACAGTACATATTATTAGTAGATTGCACAGTACAGTACATATTATTAGTAGATTGCACAGTACAGTACATATTATTAGTAGATTGCACAGTACAGTACATATTATTAGTAGATTGCACAGTACAGTACATATTATTAGTAGATTGCACAGTACAGTACACATTATTAGTAGATTGCACAGTACAGTACATATTAGTAGTAGATTGCACAGTACAGTACATATTATTAGTAGATTGCACAGTACAGTACATATTATTAGTAGATTGCACAGTACATATTATTAGTAGTAGATTGCACAGTACAGTACATATTAGTAGATTGCACAGTACAGTACATATTAGTAGATTGCACAGTACAGTACATATTATTAGTAGATTGCACAGTACAGTATATATTAGTAGATTGCACAGTACAGTACATATTATTAGTAGATTGCACAGTACAGTACATATTATTAGTAGATTGCACAGTACAGTACATATTATTAGTAGATTGCACAGTACAGTACATATTATTAGTAGATTGCACAGTACAGTACATATTATTAGTAGATTGCACAGTACAGTACATATTATTAGTAGATTGCACAGTACAGTACATATTATTAGTAGATTGCACAGTACAGTACATATTATTAGTAGATTGCACAGTACAGTACATATTATTAGTAGATTGCACAGTACATATTATTAGTAGATTGCACAGTACAGTACATATTATTAGTAGATTGCACAGTACAGTACATATTAGTAGATTGTACAGTACAGTACATATTATTAGTAGATTGCACAGTACAGTACATATTATTAGTAGACTGCACAGTACAGTACATATTATTAGTAGACTGCACAGTACAGTACATATTATTAGTAGATTGCACAGTACAGTACATATTATTAGTAGATTGCACAGTACAGTACATATTATTAGTAGATTGCACAGTACATATTATTAGTAGATTGCACAGTACAGTACATATTATTAGTAGATTGCACAGTACAGTACATATTATTAGTAGATTGCACAGTACAGTACATATTCCGTACAATTGACCACTAAATGGTAACACCCCAATAAGTTTTTCAACTTCTTTAAGTCGGGGTCCACCTTCATCAATTCATGATAAAGTGAAGACGACGGAGAAGACATCTGTGCCAAACATCCTAAACCTGTGTAAATATCTTAAAGTATCCATTCATTGTCCAGTGTTGGCGCTAGGAATGTTCACAATGGGGTCCCAGGGACCCCATCAAGTCATAAAAATGAGGTCCCACAGTTGTGAATCATATTTATATAGCGCTTTTTCTCTAGTGACTCAAAGCACTTTACATAGTGAAACCCAATATCTAAGTTACATTTAAAGCAGTGTGGGTGGCACTGGGAGCAGGTGGGTAAAGTGTCTTGCCCAAGGACACAATGGCAGTGACTAGGTTGGCAGAAGCGGGAATCGAACCTGGAACCCTCAAGTTGCTAGCACGGCCACTTTACCAACCGAGTTAAACCGCCCCAGTAAATGGGGATAGGTTGATTGGCAACACTAAATGGTCCCTAGTGTGTGAATGTTGTCTGTCTGTGTTGGCCCTGTGATGAGGTGGCGACTTGTCCAGGGTGTACGCCACCTTCCGTCCGAATGCAGCTGAGATAGGCTCCAGCGACCCCGAACGGGACAAGAGGTAGAAAATGGATCGAGTAAATGTTTGGTGTGCCCTTTTTTTGTTAGTGTTTTGCAAACAAATGATAAATATCTACATTATCCTGTTATATCTCACATTCTATATTGTGTTCTACATTATCCTGTTATATCTCACATTCTATATTGTGTTCTACATTATCCTGTTATATCTCACATTCTATATTGTGTTCTACATTATCCTGTTATATCTCACATTCTATATTGTGTTCTACATTATCCTGTTATATCTCACATTCTATATTGTGTTCTACATTATCCTGTTATATCTCACATTCTATATTGTGTTCTACATTATCCTGTTATATCTCACATTCTATATTGTGTTCTACATTATCCTGTTATATCTCACATTCTATATTGTGTTCTACATTATCCTGTTATATCTCACATTCTATATTGTGTTCTACATTATCCTGTTATATCTCACATTCTATATTGTGTTCTACATGATCCTGTTATATCTCACATTCTATATTGTGTTCTACATTATCCTGTTATATCTCACATTCTATATTGTGTTCTACATTATCCTGTTATATCTCACATTCTATATTGTGTTCTACATTATCCTGTTATATCTCACATTCTATATTGTGTTCTACATTATCCTGTTATATCTCACATTCTATATTGTGTTCTACATTATCCTGTTATATCTCACATTCTATATTGTGTTCTACATTATCCTGTTATATCTCACATTCTATATTGTGTTCTACATTATCCTGTTATATCTCACATTCTATATTGTGTTCTACATTATCCTGTTATATCTCACATTCTATATTGTGTTCTACATTATCCTGTTATATCTCACATTCTATATTGTGTTCTACATTATCCTGTTATATCTCACATTCTATATTGTGTTCTACATTATCCTGTTATATCTCACATTCTACATTGTGTTCTACATTATCCTGTTATATCTCACATTCTATATTGTGTTCTACATGATCCTGTTATATCTCACATTCTATATTGTGTTCTACATTATCCTGTTATATCTCACATTCTATATTGTGTTCTACATTATCCTGTTATATCTCACATTCTATATTGTGTTCTACATTATCCTGTTATATCTCACATTCTATATTATGTCTTTTCATAAACGTTACTTCCTTCATTCAAAAAGTTATACAAAAGAAATGATAATGTTTATGTATATTTAAATGATTCAGTTATAAACATTCATTCACTATATCCTTTCCTTCATGGATCTAAACTTTACTGCTGCTACTAGTTTTTTTC
Organism: Nerophis ophidion; assembly: GCF_033978795.1. Classification (NCBI taxonomy): domain Eukaryota; kingdom Metazoa; phylum Chordata; class Actinopteri; order Syngnathiformes; family Syngnathidae; genus Nerophis; species Nerophis ophidion. The sequence goes on from NC_084616.1 coordinate 2,440,634, forward strand.
TATATAAGTTGTAGGTGTATTTATTTCAGTATAAAAGTGTAAAAAGTGTTTTGCTTGGGTCATGAAATGATGATAATGGTGTGCCAGGACATTCATGCATGTGACAAATGTCATTGATGATTCTCACCTGTAAATACAAACCTTGTTTCCATATGAGTTGGGAAATTGTGTTAGATGTAAATATAAACAGAATACAATGATTTGCAAATCCTTTTCAAGCCATATTCAGTTGAATATGCTACAAAGACAACATATTTCATGTTCAAACTCATAAACTTTTTTTTTTTTTGAAAATATTTATTAACTTTAGAATTTGATGCCAGCAACACGTGACAAAGAAGTTGGGAAAGTTGGCAATAAATACTGATAAAGCTGAGGAATGCTCATCAAACACTTATTTGGAACATCCCACAGGTGGGCAGGCTAATTGGGAACAGGTGAGTGCCATGATTGGCTATAAAAGCAGCTTCCATGAAATGCTAAGTAATTCACAAACAAGGATGGGGTGAGGGTCACCACTTTGTAAGCAAACAGTTTTAGAACAACATTTCTCAACGAGCTATTGCGAGGAATTTAGGGATTTTACCATCTACGGTCCCTAAAATCATCAAAAGGTTAAGAGAATCTGGAGAAATCACTGCACATAAGCGATGATGTTACGGACCGTTGATCCCTCAGTCAGTACTGCACCAAAACCCCGACATTGTTGTGTAAAGGATATCACCACATGGGCTCAGGAACACTTCATAAAACCACTGTCAGTAACTACAGTTGGTCGTTACATTTGTAAGTGCAAGTTAAAACTCTGCTATGCATAGCCAAACCCATTTATCAACAACACCCAGGAACGCCGCTGGCTTGGCTGGCCCCGAGCTCATCTAAGATGGACTGATGCAAAGTGGAAAAGTGTTCTGGGGTCTGACGAGTCCACATTTCAAATTCTATTTTGAAACTGTGGACGTAGTGTCCTGCGGAACAAAGAGGACAATAACCATCCGGATTGTTATAGGCGCAAAGTGTAAAAGCCAGCATGTGTGATGGTATGGGGGTGTATTAGTGCCCAAGGCATGGCTAACTTACACATCTGTGAAGGCACCATTAATGCTGAAAGGTACATACAGGTTTTGGAGCAACACATGTTGTCATCCAAGCAACGTTATCATGGACGCCCCTGCTTATTTCAGCAAGACAATGCCAAGCCACGTGTTACAACAGCGTGGCTTCGTAGTAAAAGAGTGCGGGTACTTTTCTGGCCTGCCTATGTGGTGCATTATGAAGCGTAAAATAGGACAGCGGAGACCCCGGACTGTTGAAGGACTGAAGCTCTACATAAAACAAGAATGGGAAAGAATTCCACTTTCAAAGCTTCAACAATTAGTTTCCTGAGTTCCCGAACGTTTATTGAGTGTTGTTAAAAGAAAAGGTGATGTAACACAGTGGTGAACATGCCCTTTCCCAACTACTTTGGCACGTGTTGCAGCCAGGAAATTCTAAGTTAATTATTATTTGCAAAAAAAAATAAAGTTTATGAGTTTGAACATCAAATATTTTGAAAGACTTCTCCAATTGTTTAGCTGACTATTTACATCCGTGTGTGGCATCACTTTAGTCTTTTACAAGCTTCTCATCTTATTCTACACAAGAAGATGGACGGTGACCAACTTTGAATAATCAAAAATGGTCAACATTTCCAAACTTCCCGAGCTTAACTTTCTGTTGTAAATTTACCGGAAACTTCCCAGCCCTTTGCAACCCGAGTTGGGAATAATCCAACATTGTGGTGAGCATAAATCAGCTTTTGTGTTGAATAAATTCAACCCAATAGTTGGGTTATGAAAGAATCAACATCGAGTTAGCACAACTCAACTTTTGGGTTCAATAATTTAACCCAAAATGTTGAGTTAAAAAAACTTAAAGGGTCTCGTCTTCTATTGAACCAACAGTTGGGCTAAAATTGAATTCTTTGTTTATTGTGTAGAACATTCCTATTTGGTGATCCTCAAATGTTGCTGATTATTAGTAACTCCTACCTTCTATGCCTTAAGTATCTTCCACTGACGTGACCTTTGCCATCACATCCGGGGGTGGGACAACTGCTGCTGGAAACAACCATCAGGAGTCACCATCGAGCATTCCCAAAGTGGAAGAATACCTGCAGCTTACCTCAACTCATGCTTCATCTCATGTCCTGAGGGCTCGGACAGAACTGCAAATGAGGCAGCAAAAGGTTTATTCCACACAAAAAGCATGACACTCCCGAAGGTAGAAACACTGTCATTTCAAACTTTTCAACAGGAAGTTAGAGGTACAGTACACCTTTGGACTCAGACTGTATCTCTCACCAAATCAGCATTTTATCTACAATTAGCTTTCCATGGAAAATTCTGCCCGTTTGTTGTTGTGGAATAACCAGCTTCTGCCTTTTCTGCTGCTTTAATGAAGTCCATCCATCCATTTTCTACCGCTTATTCCCTTTTGGGGTCTAAGGGGGCGCTGGTGCCTATCTCAGCTACATTCGGGCGGAAGGCGGTGTACACCCTGGACAAGTCACCACCTCATCACAGGGCCAACACAGACAACATTCACACACTAGGGACCATTTAGTGTTGCCAATCAACCTATCCCCAGGTGCATGTTTTTGGAGGTGGGAGGGGCCTATCCCCAGGTGCATGTCTTTGGAGGTGGGAGGGGCCTATCCCCAGGTGCATGTCTTTGGAGGTGGGAGGGGCCTATCCCCAGGTGCATGTCTTTGGAGGGGGGAGGGGCCTATCCCCAGGTGCATGTCTTTGGAGGTGGGAGGGGCCTATCCCCAGGTGCATGTCTTTGGAAGTGGGAGGGGCCTATCCCCAGGTGCATGTCTTTGGAGGTGGGAGGGGCCTATCCCCAGGTGCATGTCTTTGGAGGTGGGAGGGGCCTATCCCCAGGTGCATGTCTTTGGAGGTGGGAGGGGCCTATCCCCAGGTGCATGTCTTTGGAGGTGGGAGGGGCCTATCCCCAGGTGCATGTCTTTGGAGGTGGGAGGGGCCTATGCCCAGGTGCATGTCTTTGGAGGTGGGAGGGGCCTATCCTCAGGTGCATGTCTTTGGAGGTGGGAGGGGCCTATCCCCAGGTGCATGACTTTGGAGGTGGGAGGGGCCTATCCCCAGGTGCATAATGAAGTAGGATGGCTAAATGAGCCACCTTGGGGCCACAAAGGGAGTTGCAGCACTTGGATGAAGAAGTTGAGAAACACTACTTCAAAGAAATCATTAAAAGGTGAAAAATTGATGACAAATGTTCATTTAATTCCTCATTTCTATGTCTTTCAGGTTGTTTTTCTGCATGTAAAACTATAATTATACAACTGTTTCAAATTATGTATACCGTATTTCCCTGAATTGCTGCCGGGGCGCTAATTAATTCAAAACCTCTTCTCACTCTGGCGTTTACCAAAGGCATGCGATAATTTTAGGCCTGCGCTTAAAAATTTGAGTGTGATGTAAGGATACCATCATGAAAAGCAAAATTTAATAAATAAACGTTATTATGGTCTTACCTTTACTTATAAATGAAGTCCATGCGCAGCTCCTTCTGATCAAAAGCATCGATAACTTGTTTATAGAAGTCTTCCTTATCTTTCTTCAGTTTTAAAAGTCTCTCTGTCTCGATGGAGATCTTCCTTTATTACCTCCTGCTTCCATTGAAAGTCCAGTTTAGAAAACTGTTTTATTTCAGATATGTAATCCTCCATGTTAAAAGTGCAAGCGAGAGGAAAAAATAAAGGATGGCTGCTCACTCTTGCTGCTTGTTGTCACTTCTTCTGCAGCCGAGTAGTCGCAAGAAGGATCACTAGCGCCCTCTACCACCAGGAGGCGGGAGTCATTTAATGACTCATATTTGACACACGCAGCTACGGTATATTAATAAAACATAGCTGCTTACTGTTCTTTTTAGCATATTCAATAGCTTGGACCTTAAATCCTACTGAATAGCTCTTAATCTTCTTCCCTTTATGCGATTTCAAATGATTGAAATCAGCCTCCTCCATTTTGAAAATGACGACAGGTGAAGTGTCACTCGTGACGTGACGAGTTTGACCCTGCGGAAATTCTAGACATGCGCTAATAAAAATATTTTGTGAAACGAGTTTGACCCGGTAGTAAAATTCAGCCGGCGGTAATGCTAAGCACGCGCTAATTATTTTGCAAATTGAGTTTGACCCGGCAGTAATTCTAGGCAGGTGCATACTATATACCCGGCGGCAATTCAAGGAAATACGGTACCATGTCTTTAAATTGAAGTGGATTGCTAATTGCTTTTTGCCACCACCTTGTGACCACACAGATTCATTACTTTAAGCTCATGATGCAGTAAGTTGACTGATGCAGACACGTTTGTTACTGGATAATTTCTAGTTGGAGACTTTGCATGTGTGAGTCATTTATCTAACCATAATTATTAGATACTTTTTATATTAACAAATTGAGTTTTTTTAGTAGGGGTGGATTATCATCCAAATCCCGATTTTTATAAAATACTTTCTGAATCATAAGTTTATTTCTAAAGCCCTTTAAAAACCAGCAGAGTTGAAGAAGAAAGAGATGTACACCACAAAGAAATCGAGGCGAGGGACAGACGAAAAAAGAACATTTAAAACAGAAGTCAAATACACATTGAAAAAGCAAATATTTGTTAGATGAAAATCAGTTAAAAAGTTAAAAGCAGTTAAAAAGTTAAAAACAGTTTTGGTTAAAAATATTCTCGAAGTTTTTTAAGCTATTTTCGTGCTAAGTGACTGTGGTGCAGATGTCGGCCCCCAAATGTGTGTTTGTAACCTGCTTTCAAAAGATATTATAACTGATACCAAATAACCGATTGCGAGAATGGAAATATCAGGGGCGGCATGGCATAGTTGGTAGAGCGGCCGGCCAGAAACCTGAGGGTTGCAGGTTGGCTTCCCACCTATTGACATCCAAATGGCTGCCGTTGTGTCCTTGGGCAGGACACTTCACCCTTGCCCCCGGTGCCGCTCACACTGGTGAATGAATGAATGAATGAATGAATGAATGAATGAATGGTCGGAGGGTCCGTAGATGCAAACTGGCAGCTGTGGCTACAGAAGTAGCTTACCACCACCAGGTGTGAATGAATGATGGGTTCCACTTCTCTGTGAGCGCTTTGAGTAACAATAGAAAAGCGTGATATAAATCTAATCCATTATTATTATTATTATTATTATTATTAGTGTAGGAATTGTGAATTGTAGGATTGACATCTGCAATGTTTATGTTTTAAACTGCAATGTTGTCCAATTATGACACAAGTCCAGCTTCTTAGGGGACATTTTAGGGGGACTTTGCTCAAGTAAACATGCTCGTATCGGACGGAGTGATTACACTTTATTGGCAAGCACATAATCCCATGCTGGCTGTTTACTCGATATTGGACCAATCTGTTGACATTTAAACCGATTAAATACCAATTCCAGGTGCCTGGGACTTGATACCAATTTTCTAAATGTTGGTACCTTTGTGTGTGATAATAAATACTTTTAAGTCTCATCTTAAAACTCATCTGTATACTCTAGCCTTTAAATAGACCTCCTTTTTAGACCAGTTGATCTGCCGCTTCTTTTCTTTCTCCTATGTCCCCCCCTCCCTTGTGGAGGGGGTCCGGTCCGATGACCATGGATGAAGTACTGACTGTCCAGAGTCGAGACCCAGGATGGACCGCTCGCCTGTATCGGTTGGGGACATCTCTACGCTGCTGATCCGCTTGAGATGGTTTCCTGTGGACGGGACTCTCACTGCTGTCTTGGAGCCACTATGGATTGAACTTTCACAGTATCATGTTGGACCCGCTCGACATCCATTGCTTTCGGTCCCCTAGAGGGGGGGGTTGCCCACATCTGAGGTCCTCTCCAAGGTTTCTCATAGTCAGCATTGTCACTGGCGTCCCACTGGATGTGAATTCTCCCTGCCCACTGGGTGTGAGTTTTCCTTGCCCTTTTGTGGGTTCTTCCGAGGATGTTGTAGTCGTAATGATTTGTGCAGTCCTTTGAGACATTTGTGATTTGGGGCTATATAAATAAACATTGATTGATTGATTGATTGTCTGACAATAAAATGATTATTTTTAATGTAACATTTAAAAATGAGATTGTTTTGTTTTCTGATGATATTTGTGTCAAACATTAGATGGCAGTACTCTAGCTAACAATGCTATGTCGTCTAACTAACTACTAACCTTTTGAATGTGTTATGTTGTGCCCCACAAAGTGTTTATGCTGTAAGAAGTGTGCTTATTACACAGCAGCTGTCATCGTATTTGTAGTTTCCTTTACAAGATTTGGAAGCTTTGAAATCGGCAAGTAAAATGCTTAATGCTAATAGTAGCTTGTCTACGGCAAATCCTGTGTAAAAAAAGCGTATTTTGGAAGAGTGGGAGCCTTACTTTCCGTGCAGGTGTTTTTTACCAAGCATACTTGCATTGATGTTGTTGAACGTTACAACATGACTTAAAGAAAGTTGGGCTGAGTCCACTTTCTCAAGTACAAAGCCCAAAAGCAGTGAAGTTGTCACCTTGTGTAAATGCTAAATAAAAAGAGAATACAACAAATTATTTTCAACTTATATTCAATTGAATAGACTGCAAAGACAAGATATTTCATCTTCACACTGAGAAACCTCGTTATTTTTGGCAAATATTAGCTCATTTGGAATTTGATGGCTGCAACATGCTTCAAAAAAGCTGGCACAAGTGGCAAAAAAGAGTGAGAACGTTGAGGAATGTCCATCAAAGACTTATTTGGAACATCCCACAGGTGAACAGGCTAATTGGGAACAGGTGAGTGCCTTGATTGGCTATAAAAGCAGCTTCCATGAAATGCTCACTCATTCACAAACAAGGACGGGGCGAGGGTCACCACTTTGTCAACAAATGCCTGAGCAAATTGTTTAAGAATCACATTTCTCAAGGAATTTAGGGATTTCACCATCTATGCTCCGTAATATGAAAAGGTTCAGGGAATGTGGAGAAATCACTGCAAATAAGCCATGATATTACGCACCTTCCATCCCTCAGGCATCGAAAAGCCACATCAGTGTGTAAAGGATATCACCACATGGGCTCAGGAACACTTCATAAAACCACTGTCAGTAACTACAGTTGGTCGCTACATCTGTAAGTGCAAGTTAAAACTCTACTATGCAAAGCCAAAGCCATTTATCAACAACACCCAGAAACGCTTCGTTGGGCCTGAGCTCATCTGAGATGGACTGATGCAAATTGTACATTTCAAATAGTTTTTGGAAACTGTGGAGCAAAGAGGAAAAGAACCATGAGGACTGTTGTAGGGTGAAAGTGTTGTAGTCAGCATGTGTGATGGTATGGGGGTGTATTAGTGATTGTTGTAGGGTGAAAGTGTTGTAGTCAGCATGTGTGATGGTATGGGGGTGTATTAGTGATTGTTGTAGGGTGAAAGTGTTGTAGTCAGCATGTGTGATGGTATGGGGGTGTATTAGTGATTGTTGTAGGGTGAAAGTGTTGTAGTCAGCATGTGTGATGGTATGGGGGTGTATTAGTGATTGTTGTAGGGTGAAAGTGTTGTAGTCAGCATGTGTGATGGTATGGGGGTGTATTAGTGATTGTTGTAGGGTGAAAGTGTTGTAGTCTGCATGTGTGATGGTATGGGGGTGTATTAGTGATTGTTGTAGGGTGAAAGTGTTGTAGTCAGCATGTGTGATGGTATGGGGGTGTATTAGTGATTGTTGTAGGGTGAAAGTGTTGTAGTCAGCATGTGTGATGGTATGGGGGTGTAATATTGATTGTTGTAGGGTGAAAGTGTTGTAGTCAGCATGTGTGATGGTATGGGGGTGTATTAGTGATTGTTGTAGGGTGAAAGTGTTGTAGTCAGCATGTGTGATGGTATGGGGGTGTATTAGTGATTGTTGTAGGGTGAAAGTGTAGTCTGCATGTGTGATGGTATGGGGGTGTATTAGTGATTGTTGTAGGGTGAAAGTGTTGTAGTCTGCATGTGTGATGGTATGGGGGTGTATTAGTGATTGTTGTAGGGTGAAAGTGTAGTCTGCATGTGTGATGGTATGGGGGTGTATTAGTGATTGTTGTAGGGTGAAAGTGTTGTAGTCAGCATGTGTGATGGTATGGGGGTGTATTAGTGATTGTTGTAGGGTGAAAGTGTTGTAGTCAGCATGTGTGATGGTATGGGGGTGTATTAGTGATTGTTGTAGGGTGAAAGTGTTGTAGTCAGCATGTGTGATGGTATGGGGGTGTATTAGTGATTGTTGTAGGGTGAAAGTGTTGTAGTCAGCATGTGTGATGGTATGGGGGTGTATTAGTGATTGTTGTAGGGTGAAAGTGTTGTAGTCAGCATGTGTGATGGTATGGGGGTGCATTAGTGATTGTTGTAGGGTGAAAGTGTTGTAGTCAGCATGTGTGATGGTATGGGGGTGTATTAGTGATTGTTGTAGGGTGAAAGTGTTGTAGTCAGCATGTGTGATGGTATGGGGGTGTATTAGTGATTGTTGTAGGGTGAAAGTGTTGTAGTCAGCATGTGTGATGGTATGGGGGTGTATTAGTGATTGTTGTAGGGTGAAAGTGTTGTAGTCAGCATGTGTGATGGTATGGGGGTGTATTAGGGATTGTTGTAGGGTGAAAGTGTTGTAGTCAGCATGTGTGATGGTATGGGGGTGTATTAGTGATTGTTGTAGGGTGAAAGTGTTGTAGTCAGCATGTGTGATGGTATGGGGGTGTATTAGTGATTGTTGTAGGGTGAAAGTGTTGTAGTCAGCATGTGTGATGGTATGGGGGTGTATTAGTGATTGTTGTAGGGTGAAAGTGTTGTAGTCAGCATGTGTGATGGTATGGGGGTGCATTAGTGATTGTTGTAGGGTGAAAGTGTTGTAGTCAGCATGTGTGATGGTATGGGGGTGTATTAGTGATTGTTGTAGGGTGAAAGTGTTGTAGTCAGCATGTGTGATGGTATGGGGGTGTATTAGTGATTGTTGTAGGGTGAAAGTGTTGTAGTCAGCATGTGTGATGGTATGGGGGTGTATTAGTGATTGTTGTAGGGTGAAAGTGTTGTAGTCAGCATGTGTGATGGTATGGGGGTGTATTAGTGATTGTTGTAGGGTGAAAGTGTTGTAGTCAGCATGTGTGATGGTATGGGGGTGTATTAGTGATTGTTGTAGGGTGAAAGTGTTGTAGTCAGCATGTGTGATGGTATGGGGGTGTATTAGTGGCCAAGGCATGGCTAACTTACACATCTGTGAAGGCACCATTAATGCTGAAAGGTACATACAGCTTTTGGATCAACATATGTTGTTATCATGGACGCCCCTGCTTATTTCAGCAAGACAATGCCAAGCCCTAGTAAAAGAGTGCGGGTACTAGACTGGCCTGCCTGTAGTCCAGACATTGAAAATGTGTGAAGGGAGACTGTTGAACAACTTAAGCTGTACATCAAGCAAGAATGGGAAAGAATTCCACTTCAAAAATGTGTCTCCTCAGTTCCCAAACCTGCACTGAGTGTTGTTCAAAGGAAAGGCCATGTAACACACTGGTAAAAATGCCTTTTTTGACATGTGTTGCTACCATTACATTCTAACTTCATGATTATTTGCAAAAACAAAAGTTTCTCATTTCAAGAATAAATATCTTGTCTTTGCAGTCTATTCAATTGAATATAAGTTGAAAATAATTTGTTGTATTCTCTTTTTATTTACCTTTTACACAAGGTGACAACTTCACTGCTTTTGTAGTTTGTACTTTTGTAATATTTCTAGTGGGAAGAAGTACTGCTTATGTTAGATTAGTCTGTCATGTTGCAAGTGATGAGTAACTGAAGAAGAAGGTGAAATAAATGAGAGTTGTGTCATGTCTTCTTACAAACGTGAGTCAAGCCCATAAAAGTCACCACTTCCCTCCTCGCTGTGTGCATGCATGCTGACCTGGAATGCCTTTGGAGCGTGTTCGTGTTCGAGTCTCTGCGGTGTCTTGGCTCATCTGAAAGAGGCACCGCGCCAGTGGAGTTGACAGAAGCAGACCTGTGAAGGAAAGCAAGCCCGTCAACTAAAATCTGCAACAGCAACATTCTCACTAAGCAGACTGGGGGAATATTCCTTTTTATTTTGTATTTTTATTTTTATTGACATTTTTATCTATAACATCATATTCACATACATCATATAGCTGTTGTCTGCCGTAATGTCAAAAGTAATTTTTGTTTATATCTGTACTATACCACCCCCCCAAAAAACAGCGAAAAAAACACAAAAAACAACAACAAAGTAGTATCTACAAATACATCAATCAAATAGACAAAAAATAAATAATACATTGATAATAATAATAAAATAATACAAACAACAATAATAATAATTTAAAAAATATAAACATACATGAATATGAACCGGCATAGCTCGGTTGGTAGAGTGGCCGTGCCAGCAACTTGAGGGTTGCAGGTTCGATTCCCGCTTCCGCCACCCTAGTCACTGCCATTGTGTCCTTGGGCAAGACACTTTACC